>NW_027176561.1:289992-303719 GCF_023349555.1 Cebidichthys violaceus | reverse complement strand
GTCACCTTCGTAGCACATGCTGAACGAAAGTTCAAAAATAAACATCGTCCAGGCCCTATAGTCCTAACTGAACAGATGTAAATCACGGGAATCTGCCTTTAGCCCTCTGCTCTTTAACACGAGAACCAAAAGTTCCAAACAATGAACAAACAAAAAAAGCCTATTTTTAACCAAACAGGAAAACAAGCTTTTATATTTAATGTGATGCAGAGGTAGAATGAGATTTGTTATGCAAATAATACATGCTTTAGCTTCATAGAGTTTGTTTTACTTTACTAAGCCTTTTGAAAAGACAAAAGGCTATACTCAAAGACTAAAACATGTAATCCTCACGCCACTTTTAATACTCAACTAACAAAGTGTATTGAACAGGAAAAGCTAGAACTATTTAACATCCTTTCCAACAGAAGATGGATGCCGTTGGTTTCAACACCATGACAGCAGTGGCGCATGGAAACAGACACTCTGTAAAGACATCCGTTCAAGCGTTCTATTCAGCATTGTATTATTTGGTCACGGGTTGGAAACAAACAACTTCTGAGGAGGGGGAAATCGTCACTTTCAACCCACATAAAGTGACCTGATCTCTTAGATCCTTTTGTCTATTTGAAGCACACTAACCAAGTCGCTCACTTCATCTAATGGATTCATTCAGCTGTGGTGGACCACAGATTTGTCACCATTATAATAATGGATGTCAACTCCCAGACCCAAAAGAACAACAACCCGTCACTGTCGGTGCTACTGCTTAGACTTTCATCATTGAAGAATAATTTAGGTGAGAGCAGGTTAAGCAGTCGGGAACTCAAAATAGTGGACAATAACAAAAAATGACCCCATATTCAACACCATTTACCAAATGACTTGGACTAAAAGCCCCGGCACTTAAAATAGACGTGTGCCTTTGTCGCACCGTACCCATCTGCCTCGTATCCCACTTTTCATGCCAACGTTAAGCTCAAGAAGAAGCTGATACTCCAGGGAAATCTAAATTTTACTCCTGATCTACTCGGAGCCGTCGTTATTAAAGCAGGAAACATTCAGCGGCATGAAAGGATCCGTGTACGTGTTTGACGCAACAGTCTGGTTGCTGGTCCCAAATCTCTGCAAAATAAAAGCTACCTGGTTTTAGAAACCATGCCTGATAAAGGCTGCATTTAAATTTTAAAGTACATAGTTTCCCAACATATTATGTCAGTGTATGTACTTGCTCAGCTATCTTAATTGCCTTGGGATGACAAAACAGGAGGGGAAAAGACTCAGTTTGGATATTTTGTAGTGTACTTGAATAATGATGGGGAACTCCTTCAGTGCTGAATCTCAACTCGGCAAAGGAAGCTCAAAGCTATTTCAAAATTATACTATTTTAAGTTTAGGTTTACAGTTAAAACATAGTCAAGTGAAAGGCTTCACTTCATGAAAACAGACAAGACATTAACATATTGACTGAATCCGTCCTCTTGGTATAAATACCGTGTATGTGTTGACTATCATTATATTTTAAGACTTGTATTATATATTTGCTAACTGAGAGAAAAAAAATAAGCACTTAAACAGCCCTATGAATATTCCTCCCACCTAATTCCTAGGGAGCACGTCCGATATTTATTTTTTTCCACAATAGCCGTCGTCGCAGTGCTGACACAGAGTCACGTGACACATCCAACAAATAACTGGTTGTGATCACTGTAACCAAGCAAAGAGCTGAGCGTGAAGAAAATGTAGCTCTGTGTCCTGTAATGTTAAATCAATGGAGAACCAGGTGGACAAACCGATACCGTGATGACCGATACTCATCACGTGGATTAATTAGGAGTACTGGCTCACTTGAGTCGAAAGAAAGAACCTCATCTACATGCATGTCTTTTATTGTTTAGCTGTGTCTGACACACACACACACACACACACACACACACACACACACACACACACACACACACACACACACACACACACACACACACACACACAGAGAGAGAGAGAGAGAGAGAGAGAGAGAGAGAGAGAGAGAGAGAGAGAGAGAGAGAGAGAGAGAGAGAGAGAGAGAGAGAGAGAGAGAGAGAGAGAGAGAGAGAGAGAGAGAGATGTGTCCATGTTTCTATTTAACATAGTTAGCCCTCATTGTATTTGCTTTGAGTGTGTTGTGAGCCTCTGTGTTGTCTTGTTAGTACTTGACAATGTAGTACAAGAGTCTCCTGAATGATGATACTACTTATATTAATATTCTCACTTCTTTCATTGTTTCTGCACGCATTGTAAAGGGTCAATATTGCATAACTTCGTCAATTTAATCTTATATTCTGTTTTTAGGTTTACTTTGTGACATCTGCCTCTTGGGACTACAAATGAAAAATAGCCTCTTGACTATAAATCTGGCGCATTTACAGCAATGTTTTTATTAATGTGCACTGTCCCTTATCAAATAAACCAATTAATAAATAAGAACAGGCAACTATGGCGGTCAATTCTAACGATTCTACAAGCTAACGTTAGTGCTCCGGTTCCTACAACACTGTGGGGAAGGGAACACTTAACGTTACCAAAAAAAGGACTTATTACACCTTTAGGTTGTAAGTGAAAACGACATTTAACGTTAATTACTAATGTATAGCATCCCTTTTGTAACGTTACGCAACTAATTACGAGGTTAGTGGACACCAACTGCCACGGCCAACTGAACCACCATATTTAAAACACTAACGTTCGACCTCATGTGACCGAATATCTAACGTTAAATACCTTTCTGGAGAAAAAAAAAACACCAGACATACAACTAAGATAAAATACATTCAGCCGTTATGTACGTTGTTTTAAATGTAGTCACGAAACGGCCGGTTAACCGTCCCGAGTGCAAATTAAAGCCAAATGTTCCGCTAGCAATAACACGAAATGTAGCTAGCGCGAATACGTGACTGTCCCCTACTAACGTTACAGATACATTGTGTAATCACAGCAGCTACCCAAAAAAAAGATGTCCGACACATACAAAACACAACTGCCGTAACGTTAACGAAGCAGGAATCGGCGTGAACATGTTAAATGTTCGTGGTTCAGGGCAAAGTCTTCCCCCAACATGGCTGACACACTAGATTCTTACCTGTGGACGCGTTGGCTCGCCAACAGCCCAACAGCAGGGCGCTGACAGCCCACAGCAGCATCATGGCGGATTAGTTAGTATTTTTTACTAAAAGCGTCGAATACGAACGCAATGTTATCAGCTACGACGGGGTGAATCGTCTTCTTCCTCCTTTTCCGCTGAACGATGCACAGTGGAGTCGGTCGTCCTCTAGTTGCTCCTCACGCACACGCCCTGAAAGAGCACGTCCGCATGACGTGTTGTTTAGAGGCGTGGCTACGTCACGTGGTCACGTCACGCGACTTACATTAGTCTCCACTTAAAGAGCCAATTAAACTAATTATATTCGAATGTTAAATTGGTAAAAAACACAGACTCGATGTAATATTTTTTCGAATGGAAAACGTACAGAGACATTTACCTCATCTATTGTTGTTGAAGCTGTGTCTGACTGATTTATATATTTCACATACTCTGCATGCTTTTGTTTTGTGCCTCTGACATGGATGTTTTTTAGTGTCCAACAATGCAGCATAATCTTGTCTTTAGTCCATGTTTCTATTTAACATAGTTATCCCTCATTGTATTTACTTTGAGGGTGTTGTGAGCCTCTGTGTTGTCTTGTTAGTACTTGACAATGTAGTACAAGAGTCTCCTGAATGATGATACTACTTATAATATTTTCACAATATTGACAAAGGGTCAATATTGCATAACTTTGTAAATTTAATCTTGTATTCTGTTTTTAGGTTTACTTTGTAACATCTGCCTCTTGGCTATAACTCTGGTGCATTTATAGCAATGTCTTTATTAATGTGCACTGTCCGTTATCAAATAAACCAATAAATGAATAGTGAAGGTGATTTTAAGTTACATTTTTGATGGATATTAATGTCTCAAAAAATGATGTGATAAAATAATAATGATGTCACTGTTAAGTTGCTCTTTTCTTTTAGAAAGAAACACATTTCATGTCGCACATTCACGGGATTAAAATGCATGTCAGCCATCTAGCCAATATTCAAAGAGGTTTAAAATGACTAAATGTTAAAGTGCTAAAGTAGAGATTCTAGAGTCTTGGTTTCATCTAACATCTTTAAGGTATTTCTTAATCAGGTAGTTCTCTTTGCAAGAAGAAATTCATCACCATTCAAATACACTGTAGGCTGTGCTTCAGAGTGATCACAGCTGGAGTCTGTAAAAAGACACATAAATACATGTAACTCAACTTAAATATCAGCAACAAATGTGGTGATGCTAGACGTCTTTTTGTGTGAGTAGTTGCAATGGAGGCTCGTCTAAAAGACAACTTGAAAGTCCGTCTGTGGCTGGACTTCAGTCCTCGACCCAGAGAGTTCAACTCAAACAAGTCTGAGTAAATGTACAAGAAAATGTGTTTTTATTTCTTCTCTACAACTTCCTGAGTTGGGATGATATTGTCAAAGTAAAACAACATGTATATAATTATATTTTAAAATATATGTAAATGTTATACCTGTGTGTAATCCACCAATAAAAATAGTTTTTAAAAAATAAAAATAAAAATAGAAAATCCCCAAATCCAGATGTGTCATACCGATGAAAATCTATTTGAATGTTTTTACTTTGTCACGGTTCACAAAATCTGAATCCATTTTAAATTAATGTTGCAATACTGAAGATAAAAGATGGCTACCAGCACATTCACAAATTTAATAAACTAATAACTCAATAATAAAACCGCGTGCCATATCTCACGGTACACGTATGTACGTTCTGTTCATAACAATCCCCTCAGATTAAAAGGCCTTTGAGCCTAAACCCCAGAGGACAGAGGTACAATGTAGAGGAAATGCGTCTGTATGGCTACACAATGAGAGGAAGCTGGATTTATTTGCTTATTGATAACATTTAATAGGAAAACTCCCCACTGAAAGATTTAATAGATGGTCTGTTTACCGTATCCGTGCCTTTGGACCGAGGACTTACTTTGAAATCTCAAAAAACGTATTATGCACTGAAATCACGTCCAGCGGTGCTCGTCGTTATTATCTCATTGTTCTCTGGTTGTTCTAAGAGTCTGAAAAATGTCACTAAAGAGACAAAGAAGTCAGAATGGGGAACGCAAAATAGCACAGCTTATATTTTTTGTTTGCCCCAAATTTAGTTTTTACTATTTCTATTTAAATATTAGGGCAAACAAGTGTCTATTAGCCAATTTGCTGCACCAATTCCCAAATTTTAGGAAACGTAAAATTTTTACTGCATTCCCATCTAACCACAGCATCACACACTAAGTGCAGCAAACGGACGTCTTTCAGTACATTTTATGACCACTGCTGCTCACGATTAGAGCTTAAGAGTATTATACACACACACACACACACACACACACACACACACACACACACACACACACACACACACACACACACACACACACACACACACACACACACACACACACACACACACACACACACACAGAATGTTCAACATGAATTTTGAGTGGTATCACCCAAAAACAGCTTTATTTTCATATCACTTTTTTTTTTTTGACACAATCGTACTGCAAATCAATAGTCAACTGGCAACTTCAGAAAATATTTACCTTTACGTTAAAATCCCCAAAAATGCTCCTACAAGTGTCTGAGTGTTTTAGACTTGCAGATAACAAAACCTGTGTGTCTGTGTGTGTGTGTGTGTGTGTGTGTGTGTGTGTGTGTGTGTGTAAAATTTTGTGACGATATCCGCATCGTTATCCAAACGGCACAGAGTCACTGCAGTTTACCGCATCATTTCAAGTGCAAACATTTGTACCCGTGTGGTGTCAGGTAATCTGTAAGTTAATCATTTCATAAACTATTTGGAATTTTTTTGTTTTTGAGCAAAACAATCAAAGAATCAAATGTAGCATCATTCTAAACCAAGAAGAAGAAAGTTAAGTGCACACTCTCATCGGTGCACTACGGGTCATTTTATCTGTGAGATATGAATACTACTTATAAAAAGGAATACATGTACAGTTCTTTTTGCTTCATCAGCAAAAGTGGGTCATTTCATATTTCACACAGTCTGGAGATTTAAAAAAAGAAAGAAAAAAAAGAAAGAAAGAAAGAACAGCGACTGTCTTGTTGTCCCGAGACTTTTACCTTTGGATTCTTTTTGTTCTCTCTTCCTGTGTGAGGTGATTCAGGCAGATCGAGCCTCTTGAAGTCTCCGTGCTTCTCCACACCCTCCCTGACAGAAGCTCCTCCTCCAGGCCTCCTCCGCCCTTCCTTTGTTCGGATCCCTGACGAAGATGGGAGCAACAGGACGGGCAGAAAAACACGAGACCTCGCATATCACTTGCCCCCCCCCCCCCCCTCCTCCTCCAGTGCTCCAGGTCGAGATGCACTCGGGTCTCTGAGAGACTGGAGGTCACCGCTCCGAAGAACAGCAGCCCTACGAGCTGCCAACGGCCCTCTACGAGTTGTCGGTGGAGTTCTCGTTGCTGGCCGAACTTGAGGACTGAGGGGTCGAGGAAGATGAGGAGGCCGAGGAAGAGGAAGAGGAGGAGGTAAAGTTCATCCCTGATAGTTCTGGAGGGTTCGTTGCCGTGTTCTGTCCGCACAAGCTTTTCCTGCACACTGGGCAAGTGTCATGCTGGAGAGAAAGAGAGAGAGAGAGGGTGGTCAAAATAAGAAGCTCTTTAAAGAGGGAACTTTGTTTTTTTTTTGTCTATTTTTAAATCATTAAATACATTTTTGAAAATGGTCCAGTATGGAGGGAGAAGGCCTCCATACTGGACCATAAACGAGCTTCTATGTAATCATGTCGTGCTATTCCACACCTTCAATGAACCTTCACGATTGTGTCCGACAATATTATGGAAAGGACCCCACAGAGAACGTTTATCCATAACGGTCGCTTTCCGTTTGCTATTGCTTCATGTGACTTGTTGCCTAAAAGCAACGGTGGAAACGTGAGTGAGAGTTGCAGAGAGGAGCGCCGGTGTCGTCAGAGTTTGTTGTGTTGAAGTACAGAAAGCTACATAGCTTAGTGTTACCTTTAATATGTTCAATGTCACGGCTGAATATCGAGCTGATTTCAACTATGTGGATGTGACGGGAGATTACGGAACGAGACTTCTCAACGGATCAAGAGAAAGGGTGAGAAACACGCATTTCTCTGTGGGTTCCTGTCCATAATGTTGTCAGACATTTGTAATAATCTGAGTGGACGCACATTGACGATGCGCAAATGCCCCGATATAATTTCATCGCAGCTCTTTAAGCGGCTGCAGCGTTCTGCTTCAACACTGGACCAATTTAAAAAATAAATTGTCCTCATTAGTCAGTTAGACACAAAAACATGGGACGGGTTGAAAAATACTGAAATCACGTATATAAAGTGTCATTGCTGATGCTTCCCCATTACATAGTATCAGAGCCGACGGTGAATATTTAAGTGAATAGAGCAGTAGATCGTGGATGTTTAATACCTGTTCCAGCCAGGGGACTATGCAATCATTGTGGAACATGTGATTGCACGGGAGCTGCCTCACATTCTCTCCGACGCTGTAATCTTCTTTACACACCGGACATTCCAGTCCTGAAGCTGGAAGAAAGAGAGAGTTATGAATGTGGAGAAGAAAAAAACCCACTAAATATGATCCGTCAACCCGGTTTGGATGAGAGGATTACAAAGATGAACCATTGATGTTATTTAGAATGCAGTCATTAATAGCCGCTGTTACGTTTTAAATGAGATGGAATATCAAAAGTGTTGTTCTTCAGAAGGAGGGTTGGATGCTATGCTACTCGTCTGACTTTCCTTTAGCGGTGCAAAGAAGCAGCTCTCTACAACCCGACGCGATGCGTGTTCACTAACTAAGAAAGCTATAAAACCAGCAGATAAGGATCGGCCATCTTGATGCAAAACAGGTCTGAATATTATTAAAAATATACATCAAAGACGTCTCTTGTGGTTGATCATCAAATAAGTTACGTGTCACCAACATATATCTTATTACAGAATTATGCATTTGAGCTCTCATGAATGATTAACTCAAGTCCCCGGTGAGATGCTTCAAATGAAACATCCTTATAATGTTAAACACGGCAGAAATACCACATTACATTACAGTCATAAGCGACACAAAGCGACTTACAATTCAGTCATTTTTGGGGTTTGGGGTTAAGTGTCTTGCTCAAGGACACATTGACATGAGAGTAGTGGAGCAGGAGCCGGGGATCGAACCGACGACCCTCTGATTGAAAGACGGCCCTGCTCTCCACTTAGCCACGTTCACCCGTACTACACGCACTCAATTTAAACTGCAAAGTAATAACAGCACGCAACCATCAGATTTAAAGAAAATGATACTGCTGTCCAAATAATACAATCCATCCAAGATATCAGAAGAAAAAAAGAAAACCAGTCATAAAGCATTATGTTAACTTACCAACGTGCTCGCCTGTAACTTGTACTGTAGGTAGAGTTTTTATTTTATCCCTGTCGGCAGGCGGAGGTCCCGTGTTCTCAAACTGGTTTAATAACTAAAAACAACGAGAGAGAGAAAGAATTTTTTTATGCATGCTGCTGCATACTTTCTTACACATTTAAAATGTTTAAAGGATTTAAATTAGAACCAATCTTTTTAAATAAGCACATCAATCACTGGTTTCTGAATAATACCTGAGTTATAATTGCATCTAGTCCGTTAGCTCCCCAGGCATAATCCATAGGATTTGAGTGAAGAACGCCCCTTTAAGAAAATAGTCAAACGTTAGAACGGTAAGGAGAAACGTAGACGGATGAAGATTTCTTTTCTGGTTCAATGTAAGTGTGCTCCAGACACTCACCAGGGTCCAACACCGATATTTGGCATTGCAGTGGGTGCGATTATTCCGTTCACTAGCTGCTGAATGATTCTACAAAAAAAAGAGAAGATGCAGCTGTGATACAGATGTATTGAATGAGAAAAACGTGAAAGAAGTGTAACCTGTGTTCATCAACCTGGATCCTATGTTCCCATGTTCTGGGGTCTAAGGAACCAATGGGTTGTTTTTTTAAAAATTGTTCCAGTTTTGAGCGAGAACGCTGCAGCCGCTCACCGTCAGTGTACATCCACTATAAGTGCTCTTTTTGGGCTCCGATTGTTATTATGACAATGTATTACTTACCGTTTGCTTACTTTTTGTTATTGTGTCATGTGACTTGTTGCCAGATCAAATTAGAAATTCTTGTATCTGTTAGTCACTTAGACACAAAAACATGGGCAAATAGGGTACAGGTTGAAAAAGAAACTTTAATGAACTAATTAAGTCCTCAAGCTTGATTTACGACTCAAGTCCCACAAGTCCCAGTCCGCACCGCTTACCCCTCCAGAGTAGGAACTCCCTCGTGCCGCCCCGCTTGTCGCCTCGAACCGTGACGACTTCTCGGTTGCCTGGCACCATATCGTTGCCGCGACGCCGTTTCCCTTTCTCGCCGGTTTTCAGCGTCCCTGTTATCCTCCGTTCCCAGACCGGCCCCGAAGTCGAAGCGGTCGTCAAAGACGCCCAGGGCAAACTGGCCGTAGCCAGACGGGAATGTAAACAAGTGCTGGTCCGGATTCTGGGAGAAAAAAAAAGAAAAAAAAAACGGATGAAAGAACACAATAAAGCGGCGTAATCCTGTCGGTAGAAACCAGCGACGCTTTGGGATTTCTCTAAATATTCACAACTGTTTATTGTCAAAACAACACACCTGAAGCATTGAGAGGTTTTGTTGACTGTCGGGTCAAATTTCAACCCAATGGAAATGCATGCAGGCATACACAACCTCCTTGTTTACTGAGATAACGGCGCTAATATTTTTCAGTGTTACCCCACAGTACTTAACTAAACTACATGTCAGTTTCCTTTTTTTTTAGGCAAAGTTGAAAAACAGCCCATTCATTCATTATAATATTATTTTAAACTCTGGTCTGTCACAAAAGCAGAAGTGGAAACCCAGAGTTGACTTCCAGCATGTGCAGTACTACTACATCAGCAGAATGGAAACTATTTCAGTAGATTGTGACGATATTATGCAACGGTGTAGTGGGACAGAGAAAGAGGTTGTGTGTGACAGAGAGGAGAGAAACAAATAGAAACCTCAAATGGTTGCTGGTTCTGGGGCCCGCTGGAGATGGTCGACATGGAGCCATTGTCGGCACTAAACGGAGGACAAGTAGTGGACAAAGTTATGTCTCGACTCAGTGATACTAAAGTCATAGTTTCCATCCTTCCCAATCATGAAATAAAGTTGTTTTTTTATTTATATTTCGTCCCTTTATCCTCACCCCTTCACCATGATTGTGATTTGCTATTTTAACTGTAACACCTTGAAATGTCATAATAGTTCAAAAAAGAAAAAAAAAAAAAAAGAAAGAAAAAAAATTGACAGACAGTAATGAAAAATATTAAGCTGCCGAAGAAAAAGAAAGCAATACATAGTTCATTTTCCACTTCAAATAGAGTGACTGCTCTACGCAGCTTCACAATGGCGTCTAATAGCACAAGTAACAACATGTATCATAACAACACAACTTGCTTTTAATGTGCTTTTATACTAAATGTCAGCGACTGCATGTTCACTATCAGAATCAGCTTCATTGGCAAAGTATGTGTGAGGAAAGTGACTCCGGTCGGCGTATGTTGGTGAGTACTGTTAGGAATGGTGGAAAAAGTATTGTAAGAATATTATTTGAGGAATTCCATTATCCATAATGAATGGTGGCAGTCTCCTGATAACTATCTAATAGTTAGAGTACAACATTAGATCATAAATGAGAAAAAAAAAACTGTATGTAAAATACATTTTATACACACCTTCTCTCCTCCAGTAGCTCCTCAATAAACCCTGAGTCACATCTCGGACACGTATACTCCTGTAAACAAACCAGAACATTAGACTCATCACGACGCGCTCAGCTATTTGACAAACAGCTGCATCACATATTTAAACCCCCCCCCCCCCCCCCCCGACTTCAAAAAAAAGAAAAGAAAACTGAATTGCATGATGACTACAGCTACAGTCATTGGTGTGTCGGTATGCAGCAAGTGTAAGAAATGTCCAACACAACACTACTGATAGCACAGCTGGACAGAGAGATAAAGAAGACAGAAGATGATTATTGGTCTCATATGACTAGAACTAGCTCGAACCTCCTGAAGAGAACAAAAGCAATGTGAAGTGTTTGGAGGTCCGACAAAAGACTGTTGGGCCAGCGACACCCATTCGTCCCATAAAGGTACCACATTTCTTCCAGCACACACCGCAGACAGATCCTCTCCTGGAACACCAACAATCTGACCAAGAGGGCTCACTAGAGGATACCTTCCAGGGTCGGACATTTGACATTTTTAAAGTGTTTCCCATTAACTGCCACGGTGGCAGATCACTGAACATTTCTACCGACAGCTACATTTTTTTTGCCTGCTTCTTTTAGAAATAAAAACACGGAGTCAGTGGCATCTATCATGTAACCTTAAAGCCTGACTATGTTTAAATTAGGAATTGCTTTTTTAAAAAAAATAGTCTTAACCCATCTACTGTGATCTGGAACGTGTACCTGCCACATTAACCTTGTTATTGGCAGGTGGCCGGCGATGGTTTCCCACCCTTTCCTCACCACCGTCTATTGTTGAAAGTGGCCCAGACAGCCGTGACTACTTGATAAGGGAACTGTAAGCCTCCTCAGCTGAACGCCGAGGACAGCTGAGAAGACCAGCCGGGGTCTCTTTCCGCTCCATGCAGGACGTCTACCTGATAGAGATGGTCAACTAAAGCCTCCGGGTGTTGCAAACCACCAGCATAAAGCCCAACACCACCAGAATGAGGAACTGCTTCTTCCTCCAGGCTATCAGACTGCCTAACACTTTACAGCAACCATCACACACACACACACACACACACATTGTTACCATGCTGTCATTTTTACACCTTCTGTGTGGCTATACATATGTTTTTGTCCTTGTGTTTCTTTTATGTTTAGATGGTTCTAAACCCTGATCCTCACAGAAACAATGCGTCAATCAGCTGCATTTCCTATGGATTAAATGACAAAAATAACCAGAAACCTATGGCTGATCTTTTTTTTTTTTTTTACACATTGTGATGGGCACATTTGCAGCTCTATGACAGATCATTCTAGCCTGTGACAGACAGGCATGCCACTTGTGTGCTTTAGTGAATGGGGCAAAACAAGAAAAGGACGCAGTGGCATTGTTGCTGCTGTGTCGTTCACATGTGTGATTTACAATCTCGTTCACAAAGTCAGACTAGTGGTGACAGCGTCTCTGTAATAAAATAAATACCTGAAGTGGACGCAATCAGTGTTACAGTTTAACGGATATTACTTTTGAATATAAAGCTAGCTAACGTTACCAGTTAAAAGGCCAACATACCCCGTAAAAAAACCCACAGAAATCAACAAATGATCCAGTCAACGTTGTTGCAAATATCCCATGAACAAAATAGCAGTGGTCTGTGTGTAACGACTACGCAGTTCGTGAGTGTGCGCTGATGGATCCACTACTTAAGATAACAAGCTAGCTAACGCTGGGTAGCGCTAGCGAGATAAACGGAACCTCGTAGAGATGCTAACACTGTTAGCATGCTATCTGTTGGCCCCGCTGCCACACCGATTTATATTAAAGTGGCGACAACACCACAGTGTTTTTCATTTGTCCAGTTGTCCCTATCTTTCCTTTCTGTCCACGGTACTTACGGGAAGGCGAGGACTAATCTCTGCGGAGCATCTGTGACAGAAGAACCGGCTGGGCCATAGAGGAGCTTCAGCCATCTTTAACCACTAAACAGGTAGAGAGGAGGAAGGACTACGGCGCACCGGAAGGGTCAATAACCTCCTAGAAAATACGACGACACATGTGATTGAAATATTTACTATGCATCAAAAAATAAATCAAAATGTGCTGCGTGAATAGAGAACATTTAAGAAATAACATCATTGGCTGGATTATACTTTATGTATTATAGAATTACAGACTAAGATGTGAAATATCAAAATTAATTACAATCAATTAATTATTTTACAAATGGTGTAAACACAAGCAATTTCAAAAAAACAGATTATTTTACCGTGAATTATTAATTCATATACATTTAAAACAAAGACTAACAATCACGTGTGCTACAGAACATCGCCACATGGTGGCGCTTTAGTGCACCACTTGGTGTTGAAGAGTGTCACTGTATTTCACAATGTCGTCAGTGACTGCGGATACAATGCACTCTTGGTAAGTTTCCTTTAGAATCTTTGAAATCTTAAGTCAGGTTTATTATATGTTGGGGAAAAACCAGGTAAAGGCGTCCTGAATTCATACTAATGCCAAATCCCCGCTAACAAAATCTGTATCATGTATCAACACACTGAGCTCGTGTTTTATCCCTGCAGGTTCAGGGCCCCCAGCTCTCCCTGTTAACATATAAACCAGAGATGTGTTTTTGCAATCTGGCACCGCGTTGGATTTATTTTGACACATTTTACTTTTCCATTGGATTCCTGTCAACCACCTCCTGGGCCCAACAGACATACTTCAAGTGTCTAAAAGTAGCATCTGTTTTGGAGCCATCCATCTCGTCTTGAGGTGGATTTGTGGAGTTGTCCTTGATTATTTGACAGAAGTTGTTGGAACAATTC
>NW_027176561.1:259992-284992 GCF_023349555.1 Cebidichthys violaceus | reverse complement strand
ATGAACTAATGATTAATGAGTCATATTAGCCTCGTAATAACAGATAGAGGGTGAAAAAATGACGTATTTCTTCATGTTCACCTTATATTAAATGTTGTTAAATGAGCGTTATTCTACAATGACAGTTTGGCTGATTTAATAGTCCGATTTTTTTATGAAATTGTAAAAAAAAAAAAGTAAAGAGCATTTCCGAGAAATCCATAGAGCGTCATCTGTAGCAGCATAAGACGGGAGTGTGGGCTGTAGTGTCAGTGTAATGATCAGTTGTCAAAAGTTAAATTCCATGCACATGTGGAAAATTGAAAGACTTTGCCGTGTAACAGAGCGAGTCTGGGAAATCATGTTTGAGGCAGACTTATTCTGATGGAGTGATGGATCTGATATCTATTAGTTTCAGCTGTGGGACTGAGCTGTTTACAATCCAGTGGCGCGATCCAGAGAGTGGGTGGTCCTGGTCCCATCACAACATCGTTTCAGATCTGAATGTTGGCTGTTAACTTACTGGAAGTAGTACGGCAAAACTTGGCGGAAATGATACCATGTGGACGTCGTTGAGGGAGAAGCTCGACATATCAGAGGAGGATGATTACGCATCCCTGAAATGTCCGCGTGGGCGTCACGCCGTGTGTTTTGCAGGGATATAAACAACTCAGCCAAAGGTTGCGTGATGTAATGTGTGTGACCGATCCCATGGTCACAGCAGGTGAGATGCACCCATAATCACACACTCAAATACAGACGAACACACGAACACACACATACACACACACACACACACACACACACACGAGGAGCTGTGCTCCGTGCGGTGGTGAGGCCGACCCCTCGTTCGGCCGCACCACAAAACCATAACACGTAGTGAAAAGAATGAAATACGGAGTAAAGTGGGCAGAGAATCCCTGTGGTCTCATGTTAAGTGTAATCAGGATAGCTCTGAAGTGGCTCACAGGTTTACTCTAGGTGATTACGTCATCACCACCGCTGGTGTGACACAGACGCATCACATCCGACACCAGTCAGAGGGCCGTGTGGTAATGAGACACAGGTGTGTATTACACAGTCATTATGACAACAGCAACTGGGATTGGCCTTGCATCCGACTAGATGTTTGTGTCCAGATATCAAAAGTGCTGTCTCGACTTTATTTTTCAGTCGTGTGTTTTCCCGTATAAGAGACCACAGACCAGTTTAAACAAAGTGTGGCAGCTTTATTTTAGTGGGTGTTCACTGCAAATTCCTGCGGGGTCGCCACGTTTTTTTTTTTTAAAAACTTGTGGCGAGAAACACGGGTTTGGTGAGTTGATCGTGTGGGTGACAGAAGAATTTACAGACGGCTCGCAGTCATATAGGTATGGGGATAATGGGCCTATATGGTCCACATCCGCCTTACATTATGAGGTGTAGATTAGGCAGTTAAAAAGCTTAGATCCGGGAACAGTTCGAATGTGTTCATCCCAAAGATGAGAGACCAAACCGGCAGGAGAGGCCTCATTGGACAGAAGTCGTCCTTTGCCAGCGGGCCGCACTGAGGTCATGTCTGCAAAGCCTGATGACTAAATCTGATTTATGCTCGCTGAATATGTTTTTTGTGGATCTTTTGAGTCAATCAATCATCATATGTGATTTTAACACACGACGTGCAGAAAACATTCAAAAATAAGTTTCTGGAAAAAGTGTGTGTTTTATCCACGGGCACAGCAACAGCCCCTCGGTGGCATTTGTTATTTGCCCTTTTCAAACTAACAAAACATCTAATTCCATTCCCAGTGTAATAAAAGGGTACTTGGACGGGAATATAAACATCTCCCTAAAGTCGAACCAGATGCTGCTGCACGGCGGAGCGCAGGATTCAGTGGAAGGAGAGAGAAAGACAGAAAAACAAGGGAGGTGCTCCATACAGGGACGTGAGTCAGTACCCAGGCCTCGGCACTCCGAGACATTCACTCTTCGCCCTCCATCCCCCGTGACCCACCCGCCTAACCCGAAGCAGGAGGACATCCCCGAGGAGACAGGGGAGGAAAGCTGCCCAGCCTGGATTTGATTCCCCCAGATTCTCACACGAGGCCTCTTGTCGGAGAGAGGCGACTCAGCCAACGCACGCACAAGAGAGGAGGTCTAACCAACTGCACGCATGAACTGGGCGCCTGACCCACCACCCAAAACTTCAGCATGAGAGGAAAGCTGTCCAGTTCCCTTTAGGGTGCAAGTATGATCTCATTCGGCTGAAACCGGCTTGATTGATTAAGACTGCGACACAGTTTGGAAAAAAAAAATCGGAATTTTGTCAAATGTACGTCAGACACAGATTCTCAGTTGTAGAATACTCATTGTAAGGTTGTTATAACACAACACAGACGACATGTTGAGGGGAAACAGGTTGCAAAGCAACGAGCGTGTTTCTGTTTTTAAAAAAAAGTCAAAAAGAAAGAGGACACGTTGTGACAATTATTAAACTTTATGTTGTTTTTGAAATGGCAGTACAAAAATACAAAAATATGTTGATGCATTTCTCATTCAAATTTCACAGTAGGTACACAGGTAGGTGCACATGAGACTGTTATTTACAGGAGAGTCATTGAGATGTTCCATAATGAGAGTATTGTATTCAGACATCATGCTTTGAGTCTTAATTGGATCATTTGGCCATTTGTGTCGACCGGCAGGCGAGCAGATTGACTCGTCTCTTGCAGTAGAATCAGGTATGTTCAATTGGCCTTAATTGCAGTCCATTCTCAGACAAATTTAATTCCCCTTTCAGTCAGACGATGCTGATTGCATCTGTCTGTCCAGCGAGTTCTTAGAAAGATTCAAATCAAATAAAAAGCTGCGGAAAAACAGCAACGGAATGAAAAAAACAAGACCGAAAAAAACAACACATTTGCAAAACCAAAGCCACGCTCTCCACAGAAAAGGTCATCTGAGACTCCTACAAACACAACCAGACAGTTCATTTTAGTCATCAGCAAGTGGCAGAGAGAGATCAGCATCCAGAGTAAACATGTAAGGGGGGGGGGATGGAGGGAGGGAGACTATAAAGGTTTGTTTAGGCTGAGCCCATCCTCACCTACAGACAAAAGCCTAAGTACATACAGCACAGCTGTCGCTGTCCCGTTCTTGTTGGCGGTGACCTGAAAACCACGTTGGCAGAATACAAAGTGGTATCAACTTTCCAAACACACAAGCTATGCTTTCCATCAGCGTGTGTGTGTGTGGGGGGGGGGGGGGATGTTTGTTTGTGGAGAATGTGAAAAATGCAAAACAGCTGTAAAATGCCAATGGCCGCTATTGTATGTACACAATAAACAAAAAAAACCCCACAATAAATACATTTTATGCATCAGCTTTCCCGAGGATATATGGATTTGTTACTAGGGTAAAAACATAAATAGAGTTTGATACCTTCTCCAATAAATAGCAGTGGTATTCTATTTACAATATGCACACATCTCCCGAAGAGCCAATGAGATATTTCTGTCTGGAGACGCACACGTGTTCATCTGCCTCTATTTCCCAAACTAACGCTAAGATTAACGCAAATTTGCACGCTGGGGTTTTGTAGCTCTTTTTGAGGCACTTACACTATTGTATGTCTTCCAGCAGATGTCTTCCAAACAGTTTTGTCATTCTGTGTACAAAGGGGGGGAGGGGGAGTGATCGTCAAAATAAAAAGAAGAGGTCATCATGGGAAGCTAGTGGTGTGACACTTGGGAATGTTTGTGGATCTGACTCATCAGATGCGTCAGGAGTTCTCCACCTAGACTGAGTTTTCCTCGCTGCCTTCGAAAGCTTGAGGTTTCCGAGGGGGATCTGCGAACAAAGAGAGGGTCAGGATGTGCTTGCATGAAAAGCGGAAAAGAATCCTCATTGTTACAGACAAGTGAGAGGAAAAAAAGAGAAAAGGTGACGAGGCGGGGTTTTTTTGCGGCCTTACTGTTGCAGTGGCCGAAGTGGCGGACTCCTATGGAGCGGCCGAGGAAGCAGGTGGCCCGGCGGAGGTGGCAGGCGCTCGGGTAGGTGATGTTGTCGTTGCCGCAGATCTGCTGCTCGGACGGCATGGGGATTGGGCACGGAGTTGTGCGGCACATGACGCAGTGAGCACTGTTGGTCTGGTCGGTCACGCAGGTGTGCGTGCCCGGACACACCACGTTGGAGCAGGACTCTGTTTCGACGGGAAGAAGAAGAAGAAGAAGAAGAAGAAGAAAAAGTGTGCTTTCAGTATTTTTGTGCGGAACTTTGCTTTTATCTTGGAAACAGCATCAACTAGATGAACTTGAGCTTACTTTTGCAGTCTCCTTGGTACATGACCTCCAGGTCCGGGTGCCCCATGCAGCGGGCCATCAGCAGAGCGCACTCATCCTTGTATGACCTCCCGTCGCTGCCGCACACAGCGTGCTTCCAGGTAATGTGAGAGCAGTCCGGAGAGCACACACACTGGGGCCTCCCCGTCTTCATTTTGCAAACCTTCCCCGGGCTGCATTTCACTCCCTCGCAAGTCTCTGCGAAAGCACAGCGAGTGTCAGTGCAATGTTACTGTATTAACAAGTCTGCAGACATCAGGTGATCCGCAGGCATTTTCAAACAAAAACAAGCCCCTGAGATCTGGGGTTTTCCCCCAGACCATAACACAATTTCCACCTTGCACAATATTTACAATAATCACATCTCTTTATTGACCGTCACACACACCGGGGTGGCTCGCCTGGTGGAATGCGAGCCTGGCGTGTTTTCATAACAGATCTATGTGTACGGCTGCACACAGACTGGGCTAAGCTCCCCGCGGAGGGGACGGAGGGGACGGAGGGGACGGAGGGGCTCGGAGGTAGACGGAGTTCAAATAGCTGTCAGAGACGTTTACGGGCTGAGAGATGAGGAAGCCTCGGGCTCCGCTGACACCCCATAATGTCAGAGCACAGGGGGAACTGTAATCCTACACAGTGCAGAGGCAACATTAGACAATGCCCACTGGTTTCTTCCCAGGACCTGTAGAGGTGATGTCTGATCTGCTCTGAGTCCTGAGAAACTTATTTCCTGTCTCTACCAGCACTTCAATATCCTGTTTTATCACAGAGTTGTGTAACTTTTGGTTGATTTGATTTCTATCTTTTATATTCTGTCTCTTGCTACATATTCTCTCTCCTATCTCCTCTGCGTCGCCTAATAACTTTTTATCATCTGTAAACAAACCATTGACAAGCCACCGGTCAAACTTTCATTTTAATACCCACGTTTTCCTCCCACAGAATTCCTATTAAAGAAATTATGAGTCCCAGACATCTGAGCACGTGGCAGGCATTTATTCCAGCCCGGAGGAATGCATTTCTTTATTTCGCTCATGGAAGCAAACAGTGCTAACATTTTTTTTTTTTTTTAACTAGCTTTAGAAAAAGTGAACTCATAACGGAAGAAGGGAAGAAGGAGGAGGAGGAGAGGTGGTGATTCGATCAATTACATTCATTTTCCATGTGAAAGTTGTTTACATTTTTGTGAGTCTTTTCTTCTCAAAGCTTCAGGCTACCTTTGATAAATAAAAGCCACATCTCCGCGTCTCTAAGCTGTGTGACGAGGCCATGAAAACCTGGGATCTGGGGTCCATCGGGCTCTTCAAAGAAAAGCCAGAAGCCAGCTTTTTACTGGACCTTATCAGCATGGAGATATCCACATTTACTTTGGCCTATATGAGCACCACATTGCAAGTGCTGAGCAGGATTTATCTGCAAGTGAACCTGAATGAACCTGGCAGAGATTCCAGGAGGGGAAGCTTCTCGGGACAGCCGTGTGGAGTTAAGTGGAACGATCCACGTCTGCATTTTCACCGGGGGGGACTCACTGTGTGAATGTTGATTCACAAATGCTGTGGTTTTTGAATAAACTTTCACTGGAGTTATTTAGTGTAACGGAGGAGCCAACTTCTGTTTTACGCCTGCAAGAAGAACTCCCAGTACTTACCTTGAAACCACACCGCTGACGGTAGCGTAGAGCCCTAATGTTTACTCACAATGTGACTGTAAAGAATTTAAATGTGGCTTTAAAACAGTTTATTACAGCATTTACCTTTTCGGGTCACAGCGACGATAAACCAAAGCAATATTCAGCAGATTCGACTAATTGCTTTTTCTAAAAGTTCTGTTTGTTTACCTTTGCAGGGTTTACAGGAGACGATTCCCAGGAAGCCCAGCAGGCTGACCTCATTCATGGGCAGGCTGCTGTTGGACCACGCTGTGTCCAGGCGGCCGCCGGCACAGCACTCCTCCCGGGTCACCCCTCTCATCAGCACCATGTCGCACCTTTGGTCCTGACTCTGCTGCAGCCAGCACATCCCAGCTGGAGATAAAAACAAGTTGATTTACTCTTAACACACGTAAACTCTTGTCCAAAACACATCAAAAAGTGGATGGTATCATTCAGAGGTACTTTCAAATGGACTTCTTCTAGTCCAGTAAATGAGCTAATATATAGCCTTTGATATTGATTGTGTATATATTCCTTAATAAGTATATATATATATATATATATATATATATATATATATATATACAAAGATTACATAACATCTCTACTGTAGAAGGAAATAAAAGCACATAAATATGCGTTCTGGTAAAAATAAAAGTACTTCATCATTATGATAACTGCAAGAGGATTCATGATTTTAAAAGCACTGTGGCACTACTTCAAAATATAAAAATAAAAAGTCCACTCACCGCTGGCAGGATTCTTCCCAATCTGATACAAAGTGAGAATCACCCCAAAAGCAGGAATGAAAAAGATCATTGTGAACTCTAGTTGGTACAAAACCTTCTTCTTTTTTTTTCTCTCTTCCTCTGAAAGCTCGTCTCTGCAAATATCAGCAAGGAGCAGTGATGTGTCTCCGGCAAACCGAGCGGGTCACTCTAACTCAACTCTGGAAGTAGCTCTCCCCTCTTATGTGAATGAATGTGTTGTGGATAAGTGATGTCGTTCCCCCCTCTGTATAAATATTTAGCCCAGATGGAATTATGCTGCTGGGATGGGCGATCCTCTCAGCCAGTAATAAGCCAGGGCAGGACACAGTTGGACTCTGACTCAATTTCCAGAGTCGGGAAATGATCCATGCCCTCCAGCGCCAGACGCTGGGCACTTACATGACCTCACTAAACATTTTCACACCATATTAGACTCATTAAGGGCTAATTAAGTCCTAGAAAAGTGAGTGGAAGTGGAATTTAGATTAGCTTTTTCAGTATTCAACTTTTTTTTCTTCTTCATACATTATTGAATAGATTGATTGAATTAGCTGCTCAGGTATCTGGGAAAATACTTTATTGCCTAACAACCTCTAACTGTGCCCTTAGTCCGGTGGATGTTTTGCTCTGTATTGCCTCATGCCTCTCTTTAATGTGGTATTCATTCTCCTCATAAATCATATTCTGTTTGAGCGTGGTAGTTTTCTGTCTATAAAGCTGCTCTGTGTCGGTTTTGGAGGGAGATGTGGCCGTTAGGAGCGACGTTCTTATTTCTCGTCTCATTATTGTGCTCCCCACAATAATCCCTTAAAGCGAAGTGATCCAGCATTGACCCCAAATTTGTTGCTTCTTTGTCGTGAAAATACAGAGGAAAGGAAGCGCCGCCGGCGCAAAGTGGTTACTAACTTCTGGCCTTATTGTGCTAAATCGAATTAATATCAAGAGGCAAAGAAATATCCGCAGTGACAGTCCTTGGATAGATAAAGTCGTCCGCCTCTCCAACATTGCCGTGTGTCATTTAGTTGACTGCCTGGGTTTGTCAATGCTGATATTTCACTCTACAGCTGCGGTTAGAGCGGTACTGAGAGATGAGGGGGGGGGGGGGGGGGGCTGTGGGGCTGAAGGTGGTCTGCCCTTGAGCAACATATCAAGCTCAATGAACACAACAACGTTGGAGCTTATCAAGAACATTCATGTCCCCTCATTTTTAGTCGATGATCACACACAGACAAGCACAGACTGGGACTGAAAACATATTGTGGAATATTGTGGATATGTATACAGTATCTGTGGACTAGACACCATTAAGTCTTTTAAAAAAAAAAAAAACCACTCAGGTAACTAGAGGCCAATCTGCATTAGCATCATGTTTGATAAGAACATCTGCTCCTCTCCTCTCTCTTCCTGCACTCGTTCACCTCCCGACACTGAGAGGTACATGCTGTAATGCCAAAGTAATGAGAGTCTGCCCATCTGTCTGTCACCAGTTTTTTTTTAGTTTTTTTTTTTTTATGTTCCCGTTTGATCGTTGCAGGAGAAGAAATGAAGGTAGCATATGTTGTAGTATCTGAGTCTTTGTGAATGATGTTGCCTTCTTCAGCGGAGATCCCCAGGGCACCGAAGGAATGCCGCCTGACCTAAGAGGGGACGGCTGTGGGTGGCCTTGCCTCTTCCCCGGGTCTCTGCAGATCCACTCAGCCCCTCATATGGTTTGGATCATCACTGCCGAGCCATACAAATGAATACAGCATGCTGGGGACTTTGGAACACTCTCTAATGTATGATTTTTATTAGGGTCCCGTCTTTGAGAAATGTTGGCTTCTTTCAAGTGGCCGGGATCCGAGGGGCAGCATGAAATTGAAGAAGCCCGTCGCGAAACTGTGTCTAATGTGAAATAGGGAGAGTGCATCTCCACGGGGCAGGTGTGGAGCTCAGTTTGTCATACTGTACATGCATTTTCCTGTTAAAAACAGAAAAGGCAAAAACGTCACTGCCATCTAGTGGAGGAAGTTTGCAGGCTGAAAAGCAGGAGATGGGTTTGTCAATTGTCATACCCAGATAAAGTTCCACTGATGTGACTGGAGGTTATCTACTATATTCTAGCATGAGAAACAAGACAAATATACGCGCTAATGCTAAAGTATAGATTGTGTCTTTCAACGTAGCTTTTATTCATTCATGTCTTTGGCTTTAAAGAGGTACTGCACACTTTTTTTTTTAGTTTTGATATATAACATATATAAATAGCTTGCTAACTAATGACGGTACGTTAACCAAGTAGGTCAGCCCAGAGATGAAAAGCCAGAAAGCAGTCAATGGCGTTTCTTAAAGCTACTGCGAGGAACTTCCATTTCGTGTTGATTTTGGCGGTCCCTGTGGACAAAAGCGGTATTGTTTCCAAGCACCAGATCCCTTTTCTAAAACCGCTCATTTTACTGCAGCACGGTGTGTCAGTCTTAGCAGCTCAGTCCTGGTTCTGATTCTCCCGTGCCTCGTCTTTCCTCTAGAAGGCCCAGCTATCTTTGGGCCTCCAGCAGCATGGTGTCGGTGTTGGCTCCCAGTGGAGCAGCGAGGAGAAGCTCTGCTCCTGGCCAGAGGAGGAGACGCTCTCCACCGCCTGCAACTGCAGCTCGATACCGGCAGCGACACCTGATTTTCTTCTGATGTCGCGTGGAATCTGACCCTATGACAGTCGGATGTAACCTGCCACAAACCACTAGATGCCACTAAAACTTGCACACTGTTCCTTCAAAAAATAACCACATAGAAATAGCCAATCTTCTCGCTGATGGTCTGTAGGTTCTATAAAATCACCAGGATCAAATAGAGGCCGTTTCATAACCTTCTTGTAGTAACTTTAACTGAAGTTAAAGTTGCTAGCTAAAACAAAAACACTGCAGCTAGCTGCGACATTATCCGGTAGCTAGCTAAAACCCATGCTGGAACTCTGACAAATACGGTTAGCTAGCGGTAGTTTGGCTCATAGCTAAATAATGTTATGGCACAATGAAGCCATAACATCTTTAGTTAACAATTAAGGTAAAAAATCGTTTTGTGGGGCGGTGTTTAAGAGACATATCCTTACACTTGACCACATGTAGCATTACAGCAATGAAGCTGCTGCATATTGCATCACTGGGAGTCCATGCTGTATAGTTGCAAATGCAACTGACCAAAATGACCAGATGAGGGCGCCCCTTGTCCGTCTCTCAATCCTCCATCCTTCCTTCAGCCAGTGTTTGCTCATCTCTGCAGCCTCCATAAATCACCATATGTCCCCACTTCATAAAAACTAATCCAGCCTTTAAATTTGGGCATCAAAGATCTCCTAAATGTAATTTATACTTGTTATCTCCCAAGATACATCTGTCATCTCCTACATACATAAGTGGTGTCTGTCACTGTGTCTGCCCCGAGGAGTGACAGCAGCCATGTGGAGCTGTTACAACACGATCATAAGACCTTCAGGATAAGTCACGTGTCTTTTCTTTTTCTTTCACACCAACAAGTTGGTTCACTTCAAGGTGACACATGTCTCCCGTTTGGTCGTGTATTGCATTGAATCTATATATTTCTTGAAAGACACTCATCTATTTCCCCGTGAATGACATTATTTCTGTAGCTACTCTGTGAAGCGAAGCGCGTCCTTCATTTCCTTCAAGTAAAAGGTTGCACTCTTGACCGATCGAGGGTATGTGAAGCCCATATCGCTGCGTGAAAGAAGCCACTTGTTCTATTGCCATATAGAAGATAGAAACGCACACCCACCCCATTACTGTCCTCCCACTGGCCTATCTTGAGTCGTAGCGCTGCTGAGTATACGTCACGCGGCTAAGCAGCGCTCAGCGGCGGTAATTGCTCCGTCTGACCCCGGCCTGGCTGAAAGCAGCTGCATCATCCATCCACTCAATTTACTCCTAATGTGTGTTACTGATTGAACCGGCAATGAGGGTAGGAAAAGTGACGAGGCCGGATAGAATACCCCCCCCCCTCTCTCCACCTCTGTCCCTCTGCACACAACTTTCCTCCTCCACCATCACCCTCCTCTTCCCCGCTTCCTTCCTGTGTTTAGCTTTGGCCATGTGAAGTCCCCTCCAGCGGTTCATTAATGGGGAAGGTTAATGTCGACGCACGCGCTGCCCATGCAAACCTTCCTTCCCCCCCCCCCCCCCCCCTTGTGCCCCCACGTCACCCTCTTCCGCTCTCGTGAGCCCCCTCCTCGCCGTCTCACTTCATAACCAGAGCAGGGCACTGGCGTGGTCGTGACTAAGGGTCTCCCTCGAGGGTCAGAGTGACTGAGCTCACCTCCTCCTGCACTCATGAAGACTTGAACACGCTCTCAAGTGTTTTTATTCAACTTGACTTCGACTTGCATGACCCCGGAGTCTCCAGACGTAACGCCACCGGTCTACAATATGATAAAATACACATTAGTATTGTCTCTGGAAGGGTTTCTCTGTTGAAAGTCAAGTGATTGTGTAAGAAAGAAAGGAGTAATTGATGCCGATGCCACTATTTGGTATTAACTATTCATATATAGGCAACATATTGGACAACAAATATAGTCTGTGTCAAGTTACTGTCATATGGGGAGATGAAAGTATCTAATTTGTCGTTTCATGGCTGATTACTGGAACTGCCTCAGTCAATAGTTTTGGTATCCTCGTTGCAATATTTTAACTGGTAATTTCCATAAGTGTGTTAAGTGGTGATGGACCGCTGAGTGCGGGGGACGCAGGAAACGCCAGATATGGTTCCAGAGAAAAGGTTTCCTGTGTATCGAGTCCCGTGGCGTGTCATCACTTTTTAGTATATTTTTTATCTTTACTGCTAATCAATAATTGCCACTTTATTTTCTTTATAGAAGCAACGCAAACGCTCAATTCAAAATGCCATGCGGTCTGTCTTTGTGAATTATTGTGAGTGCTGATCACGGGTAGAGAGGTCAAGGTCATGTTCGACCTGCGTGTTGCAGAAGTTAGCAACAATGTGAGGAGGAGTAGTTGTCAATTGGTTTTGTCCCGTAACTTTTCCTAACAGCAAGGAGAAGGAGGATTCAACAGGACTTCCGGAAAAGACAACCGCGTTAAATTAGGCAACTCTATATATAACATAGAAACTGAGGACAGTGACAAACTCAACGATGTACAATTCAAGTAAACGTTTCCTTTCCAAAACAGACTCATGAATTAAAAACAGATGTTTTTAATTCATCCATAATGTACAATAAAACAGCAACAGGTGGGTCGAATGGCGAGTCGCTTTGAATGTTGCTATCGCAAGGAATTGTGGGACAGCATCCTTTTCGTTCGTAAAGGATGGTCCAGTGTGTCCTTAAGGAGATAAGAAAGGAAGCATTTAGTATTTAGAGAATTCGACCAGCTCTTATCGCGGCTGCTACTTAGATGATACTGAGTCCTTTCACTCAGTTAGAATCCGTCCTGAGAAAAAACACAATTTGACCACAGCCTAGGGTTAGTATTGATCTCTCCTTTATGATGTATTGCTTTAGAGACTTATTAAATTGAATTGAACTCTGATCGGATTTCTTATTCTGTGTGACAGAAAACCAGTTTTTTTTTTGCACACAGAAAAAAAGTAGATAAAAACCAACAAAATGATCCATTTTGTCAACCTTACTGTCTAAATTCACCTCAACTTAATCAAAGCAAAGACTCAAAAGCAACATCAAACGCTTTTATCTGATCAAATCTTCTGTAAAGTTTGAATCCCGACTCCTGTCCTGATCGCTCTAACGTCGCCATGTTGGTCTACAAACCCGTCCGTCAGATTGATGTCCCAGCAACCATCTGCCGTCTTCAGACGTCAATCACGTTGCCCTTATCTCGCCTTGAGAGCTCCCTTATACAGACGGGGTTTGTCAGAGCTCATTTGAAGCTGCCACATTCTCTGCTGCTAATTGGTTTTTCAACTGGATGTGACTCACTTACAGGCAGCCACTACCGACTGTAGCTATCCGTTTCCTGGATGTCTGGTGCATCAGTCGCAATGGAAAGTTATGTAATGTGGCGAAGGGAAAAAGTCTCAAAAGTCTCAAAAGTCAAACACAGAAAGTGTGTTATAGTTAGAGAAGAAGACCGACTCTTTAACCAGCACTGACTGAAATACACTTCATCAGATATGAACAACAATGCAAACCTTTGATTTGAATCAGCACCACTGACTGAATAACAACTGGTAACACTAAAGTTAGTTGTATTAATCAACAGATAATATGGCCTTCAAGATGTTTACATTGTCAATATTATGTGTTAGTAAGACTATATAAGTGTTAGAAAATTGCATCATCATTAAGGATATTGTTAGATTGTATGACATTTCTAATTACTCACAAGAAACGTGTTGACAGTTTATAGACTGCTTAAGAACGTTAATAAAAAGCCTTATGAGTTATTTTTTATAGTTGTTTATAAAAGCATAACAACACATAATGTTAAGTTAAACGTGATGTTGACCAAATGTGAATAAAGAATTACATATAAATGTGTTTCAGTGGGGAAGCACAAAAACGCTCTTTAAAACAAACGTTACATTTCATTTGTATTTACCACCATTTCATGGCAGCCACATGTGGTTAACAAGTTCCTTATAAGTGCTTATAAATGTGTTATATAGGTGTTATTAACGCATAGTAATGTTAATAAACATCTTATAAGGCTTCATTACCTATTAACTAACTGTTGTTACAAGGACCTTAAAATAAGGTGTCACCATCAGAGGCGTATGGGATTTTTTTTCAACTCCTTGAAAAAGTGAGATGTTCGAATGAACTATAAATATTGCTTATATAAAGGTGCTTATCCGCTTTTTTTTTTTTACTTTACTTTACTTTCTATACTAGTTTCAATGGAGAATAACATAATCCACAATGTGCTATGTTCTTTTGTAAGAAACATCACAACCAATTTGGACCCTTCTGAAGAGAGAACATTGAGAACTTTGGGAAAAGGAGAATGTACTCTAGGCTGAAAGCATCGACGCACCTTTCCTTACCAAAATTCTGCCACTTGTGGTCATTTCCCTCACTTAGGAACCCACAAGAAAAAAGAAAAGTCTAATCGACTGCAGCCCTGGTCTAGCAGAGTCGGCACAAGGTGCAATCCGGCTATGAGTCACCGACAAACACAGTCTGTCTCCTGTGAAGGCGTCATTCTCACTTACGTTCCACAATTTTACCACCAAAGAGTTATATGTCAGTACTTTAGGAAAGGAAACATAATAGCTGGTGGGTTTACAAAAACAAAAAGGTAACTCATTCCTCGACAAAATACATACTGCTGTGTGTGCACTGTTTACTACCGTGTTTGATGGAAAACGTCATTACAGCTATTTGACCAAACGCGTTCCTTGTTTGTCCTAAAATTGCACCGAAGTGGGTGTCTGTCTCCTCTTCGTTGCTCCGGGGTGGAACATGAGCCTGCCGAGAGCTTCTTGATACAACACATCGCACATCGCACAGCATAAGTAAGTCTTCATTGTTTGCCTCTGAAGCAGCCATTCAACTCACCTTCACACAGAGACAAAGTGCCCCAAAGACTGAAGTGTAGATTACATTTTAGATGAGAGGCAACAAGGTTGGTTTTTTTTTTCTTTTTCTATTCTTCCACAATTAGTCGTGTACATGTGTGAAAACACGCTTTTGTTTTGTCCTTTTTGGGGCCTTTTTTTATTTGCTGAAGCGTATTTGTTTCCAGCCTTTTGTCATCATCATCATCATCATCATCATCATCATCCTCATCATCCTCATCTTATGTGTCTGCTTTGTTTAAATGGCAGAGACACTTGCTGTCGGACCCGTCCTCGTCAAACCTCAGGATCTAATGCCTCAAACAGAAAATATGAAACTAGTCTACGTTATCGACTGTCAAAAAAACGCATATTATTTCACCTTCATGGACCGTTTTTAACAAATTTTTAGGCTCATAAAATGCAGAGTTAAAAGAGCTAAAAGAGCTCAAATAAACAAACATTAACAAAAAACATCTCTACCAACTTCCTCTCTCTCTCTCTCTCTCTCTCTCTCTCTCTCTCTCTCTCTGTGTGTGTGTGCTAGCCCTTTAAAAGACTCTTGACTGCACAAGAGGCTGATGCTCACGCTGGCAGCAGTTACCATGGCAACAAATGACTGAAGCGTATTTGTTGCCGCCGTTGCGCCCCGAAAGCTGTCAGAAACATGTAAATAAAACCAAAACAGAGGAGGGAAAGTTTTGATTCCGTCTTTCACAATTCAGCGCCATTGGGACCGGGTTTTTTTTTTTTTGGAGCCACGTGACTCCGATTCACTGCATTCAGGCAGCGAATGAATCAAAACAGGCACATTCATGTGTCAAGTATGCACGGACCGATACTGCTATTGGCTGCTGCCGCTGCCAGCGTGATTATACATCACAACTCGTGATATTTGCTGCTGTTGTTTTTTTTGTTTTGGGTGGGGGGGGGGGGGGTTGCAGCCTCATGTTCGAGCAAGCTGAGTAATAGGCTACCTCTCTGACAGCACTGAATCATTCCAGGGAATTAAATCAATCCCTCTCCGCCATATATGGCAGCAGCTTCCTGCCAGCGCCAGGCTAAACAAGCGACTGTGAATGGGAATAAATGGCAACTGAAAGAAAAAAAAAAGACTGACTGGCTTTATAAATATTTAAATATGCAAAAGGGGCAGACGGGTCTTTAGAATTAAAGACCCCGCTCAATGTCAATATGAACATTAGTGTCGACTTACAGCGAGTCCAGGCGCCATGCTGGAGCGTATGCAGTATTAATGAACGGCAGCAAATAAAAGAGAAAGGCGCCTCACCTCTTGAAGTGGAATGTGTTCACCGGGCTACAGAAGCAAGCGTTACGGCTGCTATAGGGAAGAATTTTTATTGATACTTGACAGCGTTCTATACGCACATCGGGTCTTTACAGCAATAGTTCTCCAGTGTGCCATCATGTGGAGTTAGCATGTATGTGAGAAGTGTTGCAAATTATGTATTAACCCACCTAGAGATAATGAATTATTGTAGATATATCTACAATATACTGGCGTTGGTGTACGGGGGTGTTTGTTGGTCGGTTATTATAACAAATCTTATACTATGTAACATTTAAATGTAATATTATGAATATTATTCTATCAATATAATACCCACAGAGACCTCTTGCTCCGGTGCGAATTAAAAATGTGCACGATTGTTCGGTGTACACCTGCAAAAGTAAATAATGAACAAACGTTAGCATGCTAGCACGCAAAGGCGAACATGTCAAATGTAGCGTCAGCAGGTTAGTCGTCACTGTTAAGAATGTTAGCATGTTGACGTTTAGCATTTAGTTCAAGTACAGCATTTGGAGAAACGATGCCAATTTAGAAACTAAACATTTGCAGCACATTTCCTTTGTTGTATTTGTTTTGGATTTTCTTATGCGTTTTTTTTTTTTAGTTGGCATCATTTGAAGTAAGTTAATAGTAGATATACACATTATTTCTCCTCACATGCTGTCGTTGCTCCTTTTTTTTCCCCTCCAAATCCAATATGTTTAAAATAGATCATCGTTAAATCCAGATGGAGCTGCCTTTGCGCTCTTGAAAATAAAATCCAAACCCAGTTTCTTGAGTGGTAATTTAACAAGATTTTCAAAAATATAGCGTATCTCTAAACTTTGAAGTCCTACAATCATTCTGCTGAAAACATTTAGTATTCATCGTTGAACTTGTTGGAAGTCACAGATAATTTGCCCCTTTCAATGTTTTTTTTGTTTTTTTTATGTAACTGCAGTGGTGGAGGTGGCGGAGAAAGATGAGCTGTTTAACGTTGGAGAATGGGAGTGGGCAGGAGGAGCTCTTCGTCGCAGGAAGAAAAGAAAAAAAAAAAAGGAAGAAGAAAAACTCATTTCTGTAAATAATGGAGACTGACGATTACCGGGAGGGAATAAAACGAGGACAATATAACAAGTCAAACATACGTGGACTGAAACATGTGACGAGAGCACACACATAGAAACCAATATGATCCTGTCTGTGTGTGTGTGTGTGTGTGTGTGTGTGTGTGTGTGTGTGTGTGTGTGTGTGTGTCTCTACCTACAGTCCGTGAAAGCGTACACATGCACCTCCCACGCATCACACACTATTCACTACACTCACACCTTCCACACTTCTGCCCACGCATACACACATACTACCTTATAGTTAGGTTACAAACACACACACACACACACACACACACACACACACACACACACACACACATAGTCACTCACCACTACCTACCTCATGCCCCTGCAGCTCAGCTGGCATCACTCATGCTCTGTGAGCTGTTATAAAACAAAAGGTCTTCTTCACCCCTCCATCTCCGAACATTACTCACTGCTCTCACAGAGGACACATGTAGTGGGCCGCTCTATTCAATATTTCTGGCAATAGGAAGGACATGCGGGCCATTTTGGTTTCCCGGCCGTAATGCGTAATCTGAACGGGAGAGAGCCACCTACTGAGGACGCGTGGAGCATCACAGTGGCGGTGAATACAACCATTGTGAAGCAATCTATTATAAACTCTGCACTTTTTTTTCCCCTTTGGCTGAAGGTCATTGGAGCCTCGCTGAAAGCCAAGCTGGTTCTTTATGTCATTTCTTTTTTTTTTAAATCACATAGTGTGTTCATTCGTTTTGTCTACAGGTAGGTTGGAGGGAAAACTCTCATTTTCTGGTTGGGTGACGGGCTTTGAGAAGAGGATTAGGGCCACATGTGAAAAATGTGAGTTCAGAGTATAGAGTTCAAAAAAAGTCAAAAAGTCAAAAGTCAGCTTTATTGTCAATTTCACAATGTACCGAACATACAGAGGAGTTGAAAAAACGTTTGTCAGTTGCTCAGATACCAGTATCGGAAAGGCCTCTGATCACGTATCAGCGAGTCTATGTGCATTGATTCACTATCACATTATCGTATCATTCGCTGCACAGGAACAACAACACGTGTCGCTCGCTACCCGGTCCGTACTGCACATGTGCAAACCACTCACCTGTGGTTAAACACTGTTGTGCATCCTATTCCTTCCCTGTTAATTCTACATTGTGAACAACTTGTGTTAAAATCAGTAGGAGGAGAGCTAGTTCAAGGCAGCGTTGGTGATAATCTTTAAAAACATTCTTGACATTTTTGTTGAAATTCTAGTGACTTTTGGAGCTGGAGCTGCCAGCTACTTTCATTGGACAGATTTGGCAACGCAACAAAGTTTTTGGTTGGATCATTTTTTATTTTTTTTTAATCAAGCGTTTTGAGAATTACCAACCCTAGCTTTAACGTTAGCTGTTAGCAGCACAGCCCTGCTTCGCTAAATAACAGAGCTAACAGCTAACGTACGGAGGTTGCATTGAGGTACGTTGTGATGCATTCATGCTCTATTTAGTAAAAATGAGTATTCGGCAAAGGGAAATTATAACGTTACCATGATGTGTTCAAAAGTAATACAATTATATTTTGGTGAGAAACTTGAATAAATACAGTTGTTTGAGGAAGATGTTTTCACAGCAATATGAAATAGGTATTAGAGAGGTTATGACTTGATAAACTTTGTTTTGTTTTTAACGCACCGGTGTCGGATCAGTACTCGGCATCGGCCAATACACAAGTTCAGGTAGTGGAATGGAAAAAGTTGTATCAGAACATTTTTGGTTTAAAGTCAGAATTCTAAGAATTAAGTTAGAATTAGGGACGTCGCAATATACCTGTATTGACGACAACCATGATATTTAAAAAATGATATATTTATATCATGTTAATAATACAAATATGATCTCATCATGTCAATAATCAAGCACCTTTTGAACTTTTTGTTCACACTTTTTGTTCACATGATTACAAATTCTCAACCTCTCTACACTTGTATTTTGAGTGTAATTAATTTGCCAAAAAAAATGTGATCAACAGCATTCTTTTCATATTTTCATATCCTTTTTTGTAAATTATTTTGCTCACGATAATCGTGTCTTGAAAATGTGATATTGTGACAGTCATGGTCAGAATTCGGAGGTTAATCTGAAATACATTTTTTCACATGTGGCACTAATCCTCTTCCGTATGTAGCCGATCGTTTATCGGCTCATATTCAGATATCCACTCTGAAAAGTTTCGCAGGAAATCGAGGTCCGTAGTGGTGCAGTTCCACATGTACTCTAAATTTAAAATCTATTTTGATATTCATGAATGACAAACTTAATATTCATACTAGTCTGGGGGGGGAATCTGAATGGACGCCGACTGCTTCCACCAGGCCACAAGTACGTAAGACCAGAAGCTCCATTACTTTGAGTGTGTGTGTGTGTGTGTGTGTGTGTGTGTCATGAGTGGACTGATTAAAATGTGTGAAAGACAAAGGGCACGCTCCATAATGAGATGACACTAGTCACGACCCCCTACACAACACACACACACACACACACACACACACACACACACTCACACACACACACGTCTTTGTCCCACGTTTGTCAGAATGTCCTTTGTAGATCCGTGGGCTTGTTTCTTATCCGCTAACAAGCTGTCACAGGGTTGACGTGTTGTTTTTGTCCCCGCTGCTGTGTTCTTGATTAAAAATATATTATATGTCAGGATGACACTTTATTCCTGAGTGCGTGGAGACAATTTAGCCGCAGAAAGAGTGAAAATCAAAGAGCTTCAAATGAATCAATGGATGTTTGCCGTGTGTTGTGAGAAAGAGGAGGAAGAGGATGAGCTTGTCTCTGGGGAGAAGAATGTCATTCACCCCCCAGGCGTGTGTGTGTGTGTGTGTGTGTGTGTGGCGCTACATAAGGCCGAGCCCTGGAGAGTAATGAGAGGATAAGGGCAGAGGAGGGGCTTGACACAGCATGGATTTCAGCATGTGACTGAACATGGTAAATTATTAATTAAACCATTTATTCAATTTAAATCTACTTTGTGCATAAACTCAGCTTTGTTGTAATGTCATATATGCACATGCACAGTGAACATTTATGATTTACAATGATTTATGTTAATTATTGCACGAGATAGACGATGACAAAAGCAAATAAAGAAGAAAAGATGAGCATTCACACAAGTTATTGTAGTCTGGAAGTATGAATAACAACATGATTTCTTTCCCTTTGAGCAGTCATCAGAGCGCCACTTTGTACTACATCAATTAGAATATCTTAAACATGTAAAACACAGAGCGCTGACAGATTTTTTTGGGAGCAAATTACAAGGAAGTGGGAAGTATTAAATATTAACACCAAACATCAAGGGCGACCGATTCATTACATTACATTATTTTTTTTTTGCTGAATGCCGTGTAGACCTGCTGGTTGTGCCAAACATTGTTCAACAAATATGTCAAATTAAGTCTCGCTCCACACACACACACACACACACACACACACACACACACACACACACACACACACACCCTTCGTTGACTCCTCTGTTCATTTTCGTCCCACTTCCTCTACCCCTCTGTACCTTCCTTTCCTTCCCTTTGATGGAGGCAGCTTTTGTCTCAGAGAGGAGCTCCTATAAGAAAACAGCTTTTCTCCCCATGTGATGAGACACTCCATCACACGGGGTTGGTACAGGTGCAGGCTTGACGACAGCCTGGTAAATGAGAATTTGTTCCATTTATAAGTGTTGCGCAACTTCCGCTTTTTTTGGGGGGGGGGGGGGTTTGTCTGCCTCTTTCTTTGCTACAGTTGTTTTTCTGTTCAATTTTGTTGTGGCTAGCGCTACCGAAGAGAACAAACAAAGAATGACTAATGAGCCAGAATAGCCACCGTCGTACAGGCTGTGCCGGATTTAAAACAGATATCACTTGTAGTTTAAATGCGATCGTGTTTATTCTGTTCTCACTCCCAACCTCGTCAAACACTGAGGCTTGGTCAGTGCCCCTCGAGGTATCAGACTCCTTCAGCGTCTTTAGCGCACCAGGCTTTCAACCACCTTAAATGTAAACCCATATGCGTCATTAATAGAGACACTCCGAGCTACTAACTATTAAAACAGAGAGAGAAGGTCCGAGTAAGTCGGGTGGGAGTGGAGGTTGGAAGGGTCAAACAAACACAGGACTTTCACCCAGCAGACCGCTGTTTGTGTCCCGTGTCAAACGTTGACTTATTTGACCTTAGTTTCGTTGTGTAACTTCCGCCAGTTAGGTAAGAAATAGACTTATTTAAACCCACAATCTTTTCTTAAGCCGAACAAAGTGGTTTTGTTGCCTAAACCTGACAGCGTAGTTTTGTTGAATGCGTTGGTTCACCTGACCTCATGGTAATCATTTTAACCCTAACACTGATGCTTCCTTAACCAAGTCATTTTAGTTCCTTATAAACCTAATCAAATCTCTTTATTTGTTTTATGATGACCGACCACACACCAAAGTTTATACTTCTTTCCAGGAAAGTTATTTGGAATTTATTTGGAAATTGCAGCACCAGAAATGAAGTTATGTAGTATCTTCCCATCATGCGTTATTTAGAACTTTACTTAGATCAACGGTTTGTCTGATACCTTAAGAAAAGTCACTCCTCGTTTTTTGTGCGTTTTCCTACGAACGCCTGCAACACGTGTCAATTTTACTCTCGTTACACGAATACAATCTTTTAAAAATGCACTTCCATTGTCACAGGAAACAACTTGGTAAGGATTAGGCAAAAAAAAAAAAGAAATGTCGTTTGGCTTAAAATAACTATGGAAGAGCCGTTACTGAAGCACGCAAGTTACACTGACAGATAAATCAACCTTTCTCGTTTCACGCAGAGATCAAACGGCGGTCTTCTGGCTAAAAGACCATCGACTGTTGGACCCATCCACCTCCACTACTGCCCGCCCTGTGTGGGCTTCTGCGGTCTTCATACTTCCTCGTTCGTGACTGTGTGGGTAAAATATTTCCGTGGCATATCTACAAACTACGCCGCGCATTATTCTTCGTACGTATAGCTGCGAACGCTGCCTGAGACCGGCCTGCACACTTTGAGAAAACCTACATTTCAAAACACTTGAATGCCAAATGTGCTCAGCGATGTGGAACTTTGTTTTCTTGCAGTGTGACCTGCTTCAAGGCGAGACGAGCATGTGATGCTGTTCAGGACGACGCTGTAGTTGTGTCAGCAGCCATGGCCTGAAGAGGGACTTGCAGGCTGACTAACAGAAGGTGCTAGCAGCACTCAATATGTCATTGTCTCTTGTTTTGGCTAATTGCAGCATGGTGACGGTGTCAACCCTCGAGCAAAACACACACACACACACACACACACACACACACACACACACACACACAAGCACATATAGACGTCCATATATACACACACACAAATAGATGAAAATGTACGATGAAAGCTCTTATTATCTTTTGCATAGATTGTGTGAGAAGTCACGATTCTGTTGAGATTTAATTGGATACAAATCATCTCAGTGAGTGCAGCAGCGTCTTCAGTAAGTAGCCTCTGCTGTAGTAGCTTAAACATTCTTATGAAACAACTTTTTTTTCATCCTCCCACTCTATACCGCGGTGACGTCTTGGTGAGATGAGCAAGGTGACAAAGGCCACGGTGTGTCTCTTCGGAGCCGTTTACAATCAAGCCTCCTCAATCACCGACTCTGTCAGTGCGCGGCGGCCGGCAGGCAGGCAGGAAATTAAAGAGAATAATCTTTTCTTATTCCCCGTTATTACATGTTTGTCTGACTGCACTACAACCGACTTCTCTCAAAGTCAGATCTGTCTCCTCGGGGGAAATTATGTCAGTTTATTTATTATCCTATCTTGTTTTTATTGTGTTAGTCTTTGAATTGGAACATTTATTTTTCCATAGCGGAGCTTAATGAGCTGCATGGAACTGTGACTGCGTCCACACAGGACCCAATTAAATTAAAGACGAGGGCCATCGCTCTTCTCTGCCCTTACTCCTGTGTTTTGTGTTTCCTCCCATCTCCAGAGCGGGAGGACACGGAGAGGGGAACGGCCCGATTCATTTTCTATTGCCAATTAATGGTAGGTTAAGAATGTCAGACGGGAGTCTGGTGTATGCGAGGTGGCAAATTAGATTACTTCCTTTTCCAATTTGAAGTGAGGACGCATATTATTTTAACGCAATTTAGGGACTGTGGATAAATGATTAAGGGGGGAGGTCAGAAAAGGAGGTGGGGTTATGCATTTCTTTTTTGAGAGAACAGAGAACCCTTTATTTGTATTTCCCTTGAACGATTAATAAAAAAGTACCCAGTCACTGTTAGTCTTTGTTGTAATGTGTACAGTTAAGTCAGTAAATGGCAGCACGGTTGCCAGCAAGTTGCTGTATTTTGGTTTACAATTAACTACTGTAATTGTACTTTACTGCAATTTCCAGTATATAGAGCTGCACTACAACACCACAAAATGGTAATTTAGTACATTTTCTACTGCATCTTGTAGTTTGGTCTATTTATATTGTATTTTATTACATGCTACTATAGAATCTACAGTTTGACAATCTACAATCACAACTAATTATGACTAATAATATATATATATATATATATATATATATATATATATTTATAATTATATGATGATCTTTAGTTTCTAATGTTACTATACTTTACAATTACAAATCAAAAGGCAATCCAGATAAAAAAAAAAACTGTTAAATTTATCAATACATTTCAACATCTTTTAATAATGTTTTCATTAACGTTTTGTAAAATGTGTTTTGACAACATTCAAATTAATGTATTTCCTGAAAGTACAGCCCAGTCCAGCGTGATCGTGTTGATTTTCTCCAACATTCTGGAGGACTTAATGCACTCAACCCAAGTCCTCAAATTCCTCCTGTGCTGCAAATTTGACCTCCAACTCTCTACTGTTGCACACCTGATTTCATTACAATAGCAAAGCGTAACGCAGAAAGAAATTCACTTGCCTCCGACTCAAACTCCAGTGTACCTGCAGCAGCCTCCCGGTGCTCCGCGGTTCCCGGTTGCGGACTTCTGTCTGGCATCACGATAACACGATTCCCTCAATGGACAAATGTGCTGAAAATGGGATCGTCTGTGAATAAAAAAATGAATACTTTTTAACAGTGCTTATGTCGATGTAGCTTTCTGTGTGTGTGTCTACGTAATGATATTGATGTGCCTCAATGTCCACCTACTACAATAAAACAACATGAAGCAAAGATGAATTTGAAGTAACTACAGTGTCTCAGAAAGTAAACTAAAATATACTTCATGCTAATAATACATTCCTCACTATATTCGTGTATTCTCAGATTGAATCCAAAGAGATCTGGTATCAGCTTTTGCCGGCTTAAAAAGGCAGAATAACCACAATTTTGATGGCAAACAATATTCAGAAAAAATAAATATGAGCTACCTCGACAAGTTGACTGATTATTTAAGTACAGTGTTTCCCCTGGGTTGACTGCTCTGGGGCGGCGCTAACACAATTCATCAATCATTCTACCACCTCTTTTCAGAATACCGGGAGCAAATGGCAGCAGTTGAGTTTTCATTCAAACTAAACTAGGACTTGACATGGTGTGTTATTTGCGTGCCAAATTATCAGCGCATATACAAGGCCAAATTGGCTCCTAAGGTGCCATTCGACCGGGTGATGACAAGCAAAGTTGAATTTAAAAGGTAATTTTCAGTAGCACTCATAAAAACGCATCGGGGGGGGGGGGGCTACGTTACATCACATCCAGCAAACTTCACCGAGAACAACGAACGCGAAACAGCATCACCGATCTGTTTCAAGCTAACCAGCTAATGTTACGTCAGGGGTCACACTTTCGCCATTTACAGCCATGGCATATTAACAGAGAGGTTACAGTAAACCTAAAAAATCCACTTAATCAAAATGACCCAGAATGCAACACAAACAGTATTTTAGTGTAAGAGTACATCCACACTACTCCGTTTTCGTTTGGAAACGCATATGTTTTGCTATGGTTACACTGAGCGTCCGCACTACGCCGGGGTTTTGGAGCACCGTAAACGGAGGAGTTTAGAAACGATCCCGAAGCCGGATAACTTTGGAAACTCCGGGTAGCGTATTCGTGTGGACGGGCGGAAACGCATAAGTTTGGAAACGATGACGTAGACACCCGCGATCGACTACCAGGTTAATTTAACGCGGACAGCTGATTACAGTTATTGCTGACCTTGTTGTCTTTACTAGCAGCTGTTGTCAAAGTCTGCATGTCTGCGGAGGAAACAGCTGTTATCGTAGCGATCGGTGAGCGGCGTGAGAGAGAGAGAGAGAGAGAGAGAGAGAGAGAGAGAGAGAGAGAGAG
>NW_027176561.1:192492-254992 GCF_023349555.1 Cebidichthys violaceus | reverse complement strand
GTTACTTTCCGCTCTTAAGGTAGCGTTATTATGGTATGGATCAACCCGGTCTCACTCCCAACTCGCCAAATACCTACGGTTGGTCAGTAACCCACTTCTGTCATTATTAGACAGCCAGAGCAACTGACATATTACAAAGAGCAGGAAGGTCCACGAAGCGGGAGGCGAGGTGGATGGGTCAAACAAACACAGGACTTTTTAATCAAGCGAGTTGTTTCTAACTTCTACCTCACCACGTTTAACTTCCTGCGAACACGGAAGTTTATTTTGAAAAAAAATACAGACCAACGCCAGACGTCGTAGTTTGAACCTAAAGCCTCTGACCAAGTGTCTGAATTTGACAATCATGAGGTGAGAATGTGTCGTATGGCCGCTGAGCGAGGAGAACGGCGTGACCGCGCTTTTGCACTCGGCGGCTCACGTTACCTGCAGTCTTGGAGAGGGAGGAGTGAGCGGAGGGGTGTCACCAAATCCTACACACCGTCCCCCTTTTAAGGTCCCTTTTCAGGAGGACTGGAGCACTCAGGAGTCTGTGTGTGCGACAGGTTAACAAGAAAGTCTCTGTATCTGCAGGATCAGACAGAGATCCGGACAAAAGAGTTTCCACCTTCAGCTGTAATCACAGTAACCACACACACACACACACACACACACACACACACACACACACACACACACACACACACACAGGACTGGTGAGGAAACCCCCCCCCCCCCCCCAAACAACACTATTTCCCCTTTAGTCCAGGTTTAATCTCATAAACGCTGCCGTCAGCTGGCTGATGAGAAGCCTGAGCAGGATCTCTCACCAAGCCTTAATGAAACACATGACTGCAGTTAAAGGGATTTCTACAGGCTGCTCGATCGATACATGACAACTCTCCAAGGTGTGGAATAACGTCCGCATGTGTGTGTGTGTGTGTGTGTGTGTGTGTGTGTGTGTGTGTGTGTGTGTGTGTGTGTGTGTGTGTGTGTGTTTTTGTCCTTCAACTCATCATGAAGTGTAACAAATAGCCCAAAAGCTTCGGTCTGCATGTAAAAACAAAGCTAGTGGAGAGTTCTGCTCCGTCCCCCTGAGAGGTGGGAGGACATTGGGGGGGGGGGGGGGGGGGGAGGATGACGCAGCTGAGGACGGGGAGGGAGGGAGGAATGGATGGAGCAGAATCCTGAACGAGGAGGAGGAGGAGGAGGAGGAAGGTGGTGGAGAGAGAGGAAGCGTGGGCAGACTGCGTGGGAAGGAGATGCTGCATAATCAGCTTTCTAGGGATTTCTCCTCTTTACTTTCTTCGCCGTCTTTTTTTTCCCCTTTCCCATCTCTGCCAGCCCCGTTCTGCATCTTCTTCCTCTTTCTCCTCCTCCTCATCTGTCTGTCACTGTCTTCATTTTCACTCTCTTTCTTTCTTTCTTTCTTTTCCCCTTCTTTTTTTCCTCTATGACTCATTTAGCAGCACAAGCTTAGGCGCTTTAATAGAGTCTCCCAGTCCTCGATTTGTTTGCAAAAGAATAAAAAAAAAAAAAAAAAATCCTCCCTCCATCACCATCCATCTGCACGCACAGATGCCACATATCTAATGGTATCATTACCATTGTTCATTAAACTGCCTTTCGCTCCTATTTCAGGCATCATGAGTTAAAAGTAATAACTTGGCTCTGCGCTATTTCCCTGAGCAATTCACAAAACAACGCCACAGTAGTAAAACCCTCTCTTTCTTTTTTAGCTTTATGTTCTGTCTAACACACAGCTGAGGTCTGTTCCGTTGACATTATTTCACACTTATCAGCGTTTGGCATCACATTTATTTAGCCGCACATAATAAGTGAGAAATAGAATAGCCGCCTAGTCGTGAGCTCAGAGGAACTCGGTGAGTCACCGGCATTTCTCGCACATTCGACCGCCGCCTGGAGCTGCTCCGTTAAAAGGAAATCTGGGAGGAGGTGGTTAACGCGTGGGTGGAGGGGGAATGAGGGAGCAGGTGGTGGTGGTGGTGGTGGGGAGGGAGGGAGAGGGTTTTCCTCTCTGAAACATCCCTGACTACAGCCGTGTGTCGTAGGCAGAGCGGGAGGAGGGGGGGGGGGGGGGGGTTGGAGGAGAGGTGGAGGGGAATTTGCAAATATGTGTTCATTCACGCGTGGAGGGTAGACCTCAAATGTGCAATGCGTGGGCGGGCGTGTGTGACGCAAGGGCACCAAACAGGGAACACCATCACCATCATCTCAATTTGTGGTTCTAGACGGCGTGAGCAACAGTTTGGTTTGTGAATGGGCCGAACACGATGCTGCGCTTGCTTATGTAACCGAGCTGTGACAAACCACGACAGCCGAGGCGTCTCTCAACATCTGTATTCAAGGGATTTTTTTTTGTTTTGTTTTGTTTTTGTGGCTTGTCTTTCTCTGTAAGACTTCCCCAGTCCCTAAAGATCCACTTTAGTTTTCACGCTGACTATGAAAAAGCCAGCGATGCAGTTACAAAGCTGGATAAGAAGTGGAAGCATCCTCTATGCACACGGTCACAACTTCAATCCCCGGAGCCAAAGTCCTGAGGTCACATCCGAGCCAGCAGTTTGTCATTTAGCATTTATTTAATGGGTCACTATGCATATTTAAAACCCCCACAACAGTGACCTACTAACCTTTGTTGACTTTTTAACAGAATTAAGGCAAAAATGTACTAGCATGACAGTGCTAGTGAATACATAGACACAGTTTTGTCCATATTATTAAGATTCACCAAAAGACTGTTCTACCGTCATTTTTACAACCTTTTAGCTGTAACCTCTGCCGCCTAAAATGTTTGTCTGTCCTGCGGTTATAAAATGTGGACGTAGTCTCCACGATGTCACCCAAAGGTTACAGAGAGCAAAAGTGAAGCTCAAAGAGGGCGGTTCTGGCCGTCGCCATCTTGGTTTTCTGGAACCAGAAGTGACCACGTCTGGAGGCCGGCTGTTCTCATACAGCGTTCGTCGCCATATCTATGAAAATGAATACGCAGTAATTTGTAAATATCCAATAAAATCAATTTGTATGTATTCCATGTAATCATGAAACAGGAAGTATAAAGACGGCAAAAAAAACAATACAAGACAGGTGGATAGGTCAAACAAAAACTAATCTTTGACCGAGGAAGCGGCTGTTCGTGCCCCGTGTGAATCAAGAAGTCAATGTTGATTTATTTGTAACTTCCGTAGTTTTTTTAACCCAAACCTTGCTCCTTTTTCTTAAAACCAAACCAAGTAGTTTTGTTGCCTAAACCTAGCTTAGTTGTTTCCTGTAAAGACTAAAGTTTATTTTGAAAAGACTGTCTGCATATAACAAACGTATTGAGGAGTAACTATTTCGAAAGATATCATACAAACAGTTGTATGAGGATACTTTGCTGGAGGAAAGGGTGGAGCTGGGGAAGCGTGAGGCTTCGTGGGAGACGGTCCCTATAGTCAAATAAAGTGAGCAGCTAATGCTAAGTTAGCAGCTAATGCTTGCGCTAGCTAACTTGGTTCGCAAGGTGCATTGTGATTTTCGTTAACAACTGTGCTATCAATTGAGATGCTAATTTTGGCTAGCCATAAACATGCTTGTTTGTACGACGTACCAGAAAAACAAGGTACAACTCAAGTCATGTTCTGTCAGATCGGTGTATTTTAATTTAGAAAAACAGGCGAAGGCCAACGTTACGGTTACGTTACCCCAGAATTTAGTGAAAGAAGGACGTTTTAACATTAGAGCCAGCCTCAAGTGGCCACTAGAGGAACTGCAGTTGTTGGTTTCATTTTTTTTCTCTTGGTTTGAACTCACCATGAACAATCGACTCGCCCCCCCCTGGACTCATCTCCTTTATCGAGTCTTCACATTTAACACGGTCCAACAACGGTCCAAGCATGATGGGAAATGGTGTTAATACAAAACATGAATAAACAACATTATTAGATTATTCATGAATTGCCATCCATATCTCAACGGGTATCATATGACATATTGAATAAGGCTACATGTTCCGAGGCTGCATTTTTAGGTATTATAAATGTCAGTGGGATTATGAATGTATGAATCTTTGTACGTCGATGTGTTGGAGCCAAAGTTGCTGTCGGGCCCCTGTTGCTTCAGGGTTCCCATCGAGTCCAGTGCAGACAGCTCGGGGGGTCTTTCATTCACATCGGATACGTGACCAGCCTCAAAAGGACGTTACGCTGGGTTTTCCACACCGCACAGCCGTTGACGTATATATATATACCCTCACACTGTGAAGGAAACCCCCCCCCCCCCTCTCTGCAAAGTCAGCATTGGCTCACAGTTGAGGGGGGTCCTGCTCAGCGATTGGCTGACGGACAATGACGGGTGACGGAGGAAAGGCACAGGATGATGCAAAAGAGTGAAAGAAACACAGAGGAGAGTCTGAGGCCCCCCCCCCCCCCCAGCCTGTTCACTCTGCAGTCCGTCAGCATGAAGCGCATAGTGATGTGTATTAAATCAGTAGACGGACAAGGGTTTCATAGAAGACAATACGATTGAGGTTATGAAAATTGCGTTCTTCAAAGTGAATAAATGAAATGATGGAGCTTGAGGCAGAAGCAGAGTGCAGACTGTTTGTTGTAATAAACATTACGCCTCCTTATTGCTTTGCCTGGTTGTTCTTCTTCATTGATTTTAAGGAATATTTAATAATCATTCTTTGACCATTGTAATTAATAACACTATTTTGGTCATAGTGACACGTCTCACGTACATCCCTACTGTGTGTAAGAGCCAATTAATCATATTTATATTGGGTACGTTTGTGTTGGCATGGCATGTTACATTACTGTATTATCTAAGTGTGTATCATGGTTTTTGGTTTAGTATAACATAATATACTGTGTGTCGTTTGGCATTTTCTTGCAAAAAGTGCTAGAGTAGATATTTTCTTATTTACAGTAAATAGTGCCGTAATGCAGTTTTTTCGGCGCGCATTTGGCTCTTCACCGTGTTTAGCTTGTGATAACGTGCTCTGATAAGAGCGATAACCAATGCATTTCATTTGGAACATCAAGTTCGGTAGCGGACCGGACGAGATGTCACTTTGTCACGTTGTAATGGATCTCAAAACAAACCCGTGTTCAAGGTTTCCCTGGCTCCTGTGAGTAAATTGGGTCTTCACAGAAAGGTCTCAAAATAACTTGAACACGAGTCGGAACTCGGGTTCCTTGCAGACTAAGTGACCGAGGAGCTCGGAGTGTCTGGGTGACTTTGCTCTCTGCAGTCTCCATCTCGTCTACCGACACCAGCTTCAACGTGACTTTGATAAATCGTCGGTATCGTAGTACGTCTGCATTCCCCCCCCCCTTAGCTCTCTTCTAGACGTTTGGCCCCGCAGTTCAAGGCTACAGGCCGGTCGGATAGATTATAAAAAAAAGGTGCGAAGAAGAAGACGGACCCTTTGTAGATCAACCGGCTGGATTTGGCTTTTTCTTTCCCAATTAATCTGGAGGAGGTGATAAGGAGAGGCAAGAAATCAATACGAGCCCAAGCAACGGAGAAAAAAAAAAAAAAAAAATGAAATGAGATTCATGAGAGCGAGCCTTATCTGCGATCCGTTCCCACGCCTCGATTAACGACCATCCCCTCGAAATAAAGCGAGTTAGAAACACTTTCAGCTTCATTCATTTATTCACAGATTGGAAAACAACCCTAAAATAACACCTTTTTTTTGTGTGTGTGTGTGTGTGTGTGTGTGTGTGGATAATTTGGTCCCTCAAGGCTCAATTGATTTGGATCAACAAAAGCAAAAGTCATTAAGAAAGCTCGTCTTTTTTTTTTTCTTTTCTTTTTTTTTTTTCCTTTGAGAAATTAAGCGGTTTACTAACAAGCAAGGAATACAGAAATACTTCTACTTTAAAAGGGATAAATCTCACAAAATCTCATCACAGCATCCTAGCATGACTCTCAAAAGTACAAAAAAAAACCAACCTCTAGTCGCACCAACGTTTCCACTTCTGCGTCTAACAAACAGTTGACTACGCATCATTTTCTGCACCGCAATTCTGAGAAAACATGTCGATTTGCACTAAAATGTTGACTCTCATGCAGACCTACACACAGCTATGCATCAATGCATTTGACAGGCTACTGGTTAGTACGCAAACACCATTTTTTTTTTTTACCACAGTGTCCCCAGTTATACAGCGTCTGCCTAAACCTAAAAGAGGACGTCCACTTAAGTCTAGTCTCTCGTGACATTGTGCTTGTATACACAGCAACGTTTAATCTTTGTACACACGTACGGAAAAGAAACCCTTTGTGGCCATTTTTTTTTTTTCTTCCTTTAGGTCGTCGCTGTTGTCGTCGTCTCGTACCGATCTCGAGACGTTTTTTTTGTTTGTTTTTTTTGCCGTTTGATCTGTGGAGAACGCAGCCGTCTTTCCCCCTTTTTCATCTCCAGCCCTGTCAGCATTTGCCGAGTAATTAGTATCATCGGGGGACGCATCAGTTCCATTACAAGCGAGAGGGGAGGATTTCATTTCCTTTCTGCTGATTATCGCCGTCTTAAAAAAGAAAAAAAGAAAAAGTCGAGCACATTTGTTTCTTCACGGTGGATTATTGTGATCGGGGGGCCTGTGTGAAAGAAAGGATGACAAAAGGAATAGAAACATAGAACGCTTCCCTTTCTACTCCTTATTGGAGTTCACCCCCCCCCCCCCCCCCCCCTTCATCTCATGCCATTGCTCTCCTAATGGGGAACGCAGCATCTGCACTTATCCACAAGAAGAGACTCCTGTCACGCGGCGGAGCGAGATCTAATCTGGGGGAAAATCATCATCACGCCCAAACAAAGAGAGGAGGAGAACGGTTCTTTTTTTTTTTTTAACCCCCTTCATTTTCTATTCAGTGATTTCAATTTACTGCGTGGTAATAGCCTCAAAAGAACGAGGGTAAAGGGGACGGGGGATGAAAGGCGGAAATCCGTCTCCTTAGGATTAATATTCAACACCGTCTCGTGCAGTGGCTCCCCTCGCTGCACGTGGGAGAGGCGGGAAAAGCCCATCGGCCCCTCTGAGGATGAAGACCGTACGACGTGACCAGGTTACAATCAACCTGCTGCTGCTGCTGCTGCTGCTGCTGCTGCTGACGACGTGGAAGCAGAGATCTGCAAGCAGGAACGTGATTCTGGCTTTCTTTGCCCACAGGACATACTCTGCTGTCCGGGTTTGTTTACAAGTCGCACAGAGTGAAGCTGAACAAGAGGCCAAAAAAAAAAGAAGAAAAAAAAAAAGAATAAAGTGGACTTAACTACAAACAACGTCTTTGTTCGGTCTGGTTTTATAAGCCGACAGGAAGCGAAAGCCCTTCGGCCCTCCCTTCCCCCGAGGGAGGCATCTACAGCGCCGTCAACTTTCTCAGGAGACAGAGAGGAAGAGGAGGGGGAAGGGGAGGAGAATGTCAGATGCGGACAAATAAAGCCTGTTCTCAGAGCCCTCATGCACAAGAAAGCATGCCTCTCTTATAAATTCAATAAACACCAAAAAACGTCTGCGAGGGCAGTTATCTCGTCTCTCGCAGCTTTAATGTAACTGCCCCCCCCGCCTCACGGCTGTAAACTTGTGCTTGAGACTTGAGTGAGTCCCGCCTGTCAGGTCAGAGGTCAATGTCAGCGATGCCCAGAGTACAAAGAGTCGTAGTTTATGGAGATCATCGTCACATCTGTGAGCGATGAAGAGTCGTGAACCTGTCCTCTTCAAACCTGCCACACTTCATTGTCATTTAAGCAACGCAGACGTACAAAAATATTTAAACTCGTTAGACAAGCTAATTAAAAACAACACAGTTGTCACATAGCTGAGAAGCAGTTTTCAGTCAGACACTCAATGAGGACAATCGAAAGGATATCTTCCTTTTCAAAAGATCACGTAATCCTAACTTCTCTGGCCTTTGCTGCTTCATTCACGTCCCGCATGTCTCAACCAGCGGTTCCCAACCTTTCCGGCTTGTTCCCCCCCCACCCCCCCCTTTAAAATCGAGTCCTAAAACCCAGAAATGAGTCAGCATTTTGGCACTCTTGTGTTGTTCCCTCGTCAGATGCCTGAAATAAAGCACACGAGCTTAAGAGATTCAAACGTTTTGTTCTACGATATAAATTACGTCGGTAAATATCCCTCTCGGGAATTTTGAAGCTTTTATGCGTCTTTAAAAAAGGCGGTCGTTAACAAGAGGATAAATTAAACGACTGAAAGGTCATCGCGCTGACTAATCCACCGTCATACCACGGACCTAATCATGGGTCCGCGGTGTCGTGTTCGTATCATGAAGTCGTGTTTGCAAAAGAGCTTATTTTCTGCAATAATCCCCAAAAAAAAAATTGGCTCACATTCAGGTTGGCCTACGAAAATACGTCATCGCTGCAGCACTTTATGGGCCTCATGCAGCAACATTCTCTTAACTGTAGCATCAAAGTGTAGCTTCTTAGCAATGTAGAAGCTGAACGCACGCACGTCTAAATTAGGATCAATGGACCAATAATATTTCTTGAGTCCAGAAATGTTATAATAATAATTTAATAATAATTATTCCATTTTTTTCATCTCATCTCATCTTCGACCTCTTATCCGGGATCGGGTCGTGGGGGCAACAGCTCCAGCAGGGGGACCCCAAACTTCCCTTTACCGGTGCCACATCAGCTCAGCTCTGACTGGGGGATCCCGAGGCGCTCCCAGGACCAGTTTGGAGATATAGTCCCTCCACCTGGTCCCGGGCCTCCCTCGGGGGTCTCCTCCCAGCCTGTCGTGCCTGGAACACCTCCCTAGGGAGGCGCCCGGGTGGCATCCTCACCAGATGCCCGAAACCACCTCGACTGGCTCCTTTCCACGCAAAAGGAGCAGCGGCTCTACTCCGAGTCCCTCACGGATGACCGAACTTCTCACCCTCTATCTCTAAGGGAGACGCCAGCCAGCCTCCTGAGGAAACCCATTTCGGCCGCTTGTACCCGCGATCTAATTCTTTCGGTCATGACCCAGTCCACATGACCACAGGTGAGGGTAGGAACCAAGATCGCCCGGTAGATAGAGAGCTTTGCCTTGCGGCTCGGCTCTCTGCGGTAGAGCGACTGCAACACCGCCCCAGCTGTTCCGATTCTCCGGCCGATCTCACGTTCCATTGTTCCCTCACTCGCGAACAAGACCCCGAGGTACTTGAACTCCTTCACTTGGGGTAAGGACTCGTTCCCTAACCCGGAGTGGGCGATCCACCGGTTTCCTGCTGAGAACCATGGCCTCAGATTTAGAGGCGCTGATCCTCATCCCAACCGCTTCACACTCGGCTGCGAACCGATCCAGTGAGTGTGAGCGTTCCTCAAATCTAAAACTTCCCTGCGATTGAAACAAACAATTTGTGGACTGTTAAAATAAGATATTTTTTTTCTTATCTTGGTGCTTTCGACCAATTGTAGAATTAGCTTTTAGCTAAGAGAAAAGCTAAAATTATAAGACATTGGTGAAGCCCAGAAATCAACGAGGACTGACAAAATAAGAACAAAAGTAAGAGGAAATTTGTTTTTATATTGTTTTTTTGGCTGCTATTGACTTGAATGAAGGCTGCCTCCAACAATTGGACAAATCCAATCCACCTATCAGAGGTTTTTCAGTGATTAAGAACTCCAGAGCTACATTCAGGAAAAATTGCCACAAAAATGGCAACAAGCATGGATGAGATTGACGTAGCTATACGGGGTCCGAGGACACAACCAAACCAAACATAACGGTTTGTAATAAAAACATAAACCACTTTAATCCCCTCAGACCCCCACAGGTTGGGAACTACTGATCTAAACCAGTGTGAACGACTTAAAGGGACGGTTCAGAAGTCAAAAGTCGTTTCGTGTCGGAACTATTTTCTTTCCTTCTGAGCTACGCCCAGCAACCGTATCCCTGCGCAGAGTGAAGCGCGCCTCTACTCCGACACACGGCAACTCACACCAAAACGATCCAGACGGATAACTAGCACTACGGCTAAGAGGCGTACGTCGTTTTCATTTTGGGGGTGAACTGTCCCTTTTACATTTGCCTCACAAGGCTTCGATTTAACTATTCAGGTATTTTAGATCATTTCGTAGCTCATTAATAGTGAGAAAACCACTTATTTTCCACTAAATGCGCGATCAAAGGACTCGCTGTTGGGTCCAGATCTGAAGCGTTCTGCTCGTCTAATAGCACCTGGTTTCACAGTGGATCAACAAGCACTGAGGCCATACTGGCTTCACTTATTCAAACTGGAGAGCAGAGACCGGAAGGCAGAGATGGAGAGAGACTACAGACGCCGAAACAATTAATGAGGAAACAATTATTACGAAAAAAGCATATCGTTTTTGTTGATATGTTAGCTCTGTTGGTCTATTTATCTTGCATTGGATTTTTCTTCCTCAACATTGAGCAGCTCTGTATCGGCGGCGTGAGGAGAGGCTAGCTGCGGTTCTAGTATGATGATTTTAAAGCACGCTTCCCATTCAACACACAATTCGAGCTGTACACACACACAGAGAGAGAGAGAGGACAAAACTGAGGCGAGACAAATCGAACAGAAAGGAAAGTGTGCATCAGCAGGAGTGAGGGTGACGAGGAGGACGACTGGAGCCCTGCTACACTGGGCTGTGGTCCGGAGAGGCGTGCGCGGCCGTCGCCGTCACGCACTCGGCGGCTGTGTCCTTGGTCCTGCGGAGGCCCGTGTACAGCCTGTCGTCCAGGTTAGCAGTCAGTTTGTCTGTGAGCTCTGCTGTGATGGTCTGCGGGCCGTAGCCCGAGGAGTCGGGCGGCCGAGGGGGCGAGCGCTCGTCCGGGGGCTCGGGAGGGAGCGCCGGTTGTCTGCTGTCCTCCTGAGGGTCCAGGTGCTCGCCAGAGGGACGGAGATGTGGTGAGGAAGAGGAGGCGTCGTCTTCGACGTCTCCGACGGCGACACCCTGCTCCCCGTCCGCGCCCCGGGTCTCAGCGGTGGTCGGCTCTACCTTTGGAGTGTCGGGAGCGCTGCCGGTCCCCTCGCTGGCCTCCTCGTCGGGAGCGCTGACGATGCGCGGGAGCGTGCTGTGGTAGCTCGTGTCCAGCGGGTAGTTCACGCTCTCTCCCCTCCTGAGCGGGGCCCGGAGTCGGTCGAAAGAGGACTGGAAGTGCCTGACACCCGGGTCGCTCCACTGCTTGTGGCGCTGCCACTGCTTGCGGAGGTGGATTCTGGACCGGTGCTTCTTCAGCGGCGACTCCTGCTGGTCGAACTGAGGGTCGTGGCGGAGGAACTCGTGGAAGAGGGCGTCCGTCTTCTCGTCTATGCTGTAGTCGCGCCGGTGCAGAGGCGGCGGTTGAGGCGAAGGCTGCGCGGCCTCTCGAGGCGTGAGCATCTGACCGTACGGGACCCAGCTCAGTGAACCAGCACCCGTTTCTATGGAAACTCCTCCGCTGGCGCCCAACAGCAACTCGTCCTCCAGCTCCTCCTCAAGGAGACGAGACTCAAAGCTCTCGCCGACGGTGCCGGTTCGCCCCGCGTTGGTGAAGTGGTCCCGTTTTTCGTGGGCAGTTCTGTCCTTGGGGCTGCCGCTCCCAAACAGTCGCAGGTCTTCTGGACCGCGAGATGGAGCCTCTATCGACGCGTAGCCGCTGTCCATCTGCAGCAATTTACGAGTCCCCGTCTCTGCGTCGCTGCCCCCTCGCTCCGATTCAGTGCTTTCCTGTTTCCTCTTTCTTCCCTCCTTCACCCGCAACCTCTCATCCGAATACACCGAAATGTCCTTGTCATCCTCTCCACCCTCTGCCTCGTCCCCTAAATCCTGGGACGGGTAGCTGGGGAGCCCTCCTCTTTCCGTCTCCGTGCGCCCGCCCAGCGAACACACACTCTCAGCATCACTGCAGACGGAGTTCCTGTCATGGTTGCTGCTCTGGTCGGAGGCGGCGTATTGTTCCAGTGTCGCGCGAAGGGTCCATATGTCTTTGTAAAGTGTCTGGGGGTCCTGGGGATCTGGGGGGTCTGCGCCTTCCCTTCTTGCCAGGGAGAGTGCTTCGTCTTGGGGATCAGGGGACAGGCCAATCACCCCTGGTCCTCCATGGCTGCAGCTGGGCTCCACCATCACCTCTACCTCTACCCTGTAGCGTGCACACAGGTGTGGAAAAGAGTTAGGAGAGAAGGAAGGGGAGAAACGCACAGACACGCAAAACAAGCGTCAGTGTCAGAGCATTTACCTGAATGACACATTCATCTGACACACGGCTGTGTTCACACCGCACAGAATGGTTTTTCATGACTTGCAATGGCTGCTTGTTGCATGTCCTTAATCTGAAATTTTAGCTGAATACTGATGCCAAGGCGGGCTTGAAAATTCCCAGAAATCCCCTGTTTTCATCAGCACATTTACAGCATGCGTACTGTAAGAACACACATCTACAGCGATATCAGCAGGAGCACTGCGGCTTCCGGGGAAATTGCTTTTCAGCAAATAAAAAAAATCTGCGAACATACACCGGAAATATTGATTTTGTTTAATCTAATAGTCAGTGATGTCAATTCCACTAAGGGGGGGGGGGGGGGGATTGGTTATTTTTGTTTATAACCTCATATTGGGGCGGAATCTGCGTTGCTATAATTGCGAATTTAAAATAACAAAATCTCAGTGACCCTTGCCCTCTTTTTTTTTTTTTTGCGGACATCATGACATTATCAGACCATGTCAGCGATGGAATGGTTTCCTATGCCAGAATAAACTCTGCGTCCCGATTCTCCACTTCGCTCTCCAAATAATAAGTGCGCTCTGGCCGCCCCCCCCCCCTCCCCCCCACATCTGGCTCCGAATCTTGAAAGTGGTTCTTGTTTACAGGGATCTCATTACATGCAAATCAGCCCGTGGTTAAATAGTATTTATTTACACTGTAGTTACATAGCATGTTGTGTTTTGATTTAATTAAATGGGATAGAGAAGAGGACTGCTTTAAAGCATCCGTTTCTATGTTGTTCAATGATTTACGGATTACTTTTAAATTTGTATCCCAGCTCATCTGGCATGTTGAAACGACCACTTTGAGGGGTTTTTTTCTTGTACACTTTTATTTCCAAGCAATGCGGTGAAGAATTGGGACTTCAGAGGCGTATCTTACCGTATAACATTACCACACGTTTTTTTTTTTTTCCTAGCTACAGTAAAGAAACAATGAGTGCGAGGCAGCAAAGCAGTGAACGAAATGAATGGCAAGGGAATTAAAGATACCTGCCGAGGGAGGGGGGCGGTGTGGAAGGAGGCGAGAGGAGGCGTGTCGATGGGTGGCCGGGACAGTAGGCCATGTCCTGGGTGCGGGCGAAGTACTGGATGAGGTCTATGTGGTGGGCGTCGTTGTCGTCCTGGTCCATGCTCTCGCTGGCGGCTCGCTGCCGCTGGAACTGCCTCCTCTTCGGAGAGCCTGGCTCGCAAAGCAGACACGGTGGGGCGGGGGGGGGGGGGGAGCAGTGAGATGCGTTAGCGAGCAGGCAGGAGTGACAAAGACACTTAATTCAGGAGAAAGCTTCCATCAACTGTTGAGGTTTCTGAGGGGATCTTATGATCTTTTTACTCGGTAGGAATCGGAGGACGGAGCTTATGGGAGGCGCAGGGAGGAAGACGAGTGTTTGTGCAGGATGAAAGGGGATCGGCGGGGAAGGTTTACTCAGGGGCTCAAACCGACTTGGAAGACCAAACTTTACGTCACTGAGCCATCTGTCTTGTACGTGTGTGTGTGTGTGTGTGTGTGTGTGTGTGTGTGTGTGTGTGTGTGTGTGTGTCTATTTCCGAGTCTTAGCAGCCAAAAAGGCGTCTCACAGTTGGTTGCTGGAGCCCCCTGCTTAACGGTTGTCTGTTCGCCACGAGGGAACATCAACAGAAGTACAAAATAAATAGAAGAAAATATATCTAAGAAAGAAAATGCCAAGAGTACAACTTGCACCTCCCATGCTGCATTGGCACCGACTGTTTCTAAAAATATGAATATCCATCTAATGCATATATATATATATATATATATATATATATATATATATATATATATATATATATATATATATATATATATAAAAATCAAGGATCCATTACCTCTGGTGTCCAGACTGGAGGCTCTCTGGCTGCTGTCCAGCTTCCATTTCTTGATCTTGAAGTAGGGACTGGCCCCCTCCAGGCTAGCATGGCGCCGCAGTTTAGTGAAGAACTGAAGCACGGGCCCCTGGCTTCCCGCACCGCCGCTCCTCACCGCGGCGGCCCCTTCTCCGACGCTGATGCTGCTGCCCCTGCCCCGGGGCCCCGCTCTCATCATCATCTCGATCTGAGAGAGAGAGAGAGAGAGCGAGAGAGAGAGAGAGAGAGAGAGAGAGAGAGAGAGAGAGAGAGAGAGAGACAGAGAGAGAGAGTTAGATGTGGTCAGAAAGAAAACCTGCCAAGACTGGTGGTGTGCGTTTAATCCCCTCTGACAGTGATGGTCCACACAGGCTTTCCTTGTTTACCCATCAACCATCACTCCCGTCGGTCCTCCTTCAGGCTCCACGACCCTCTGAAGTCCTTATGTATGACTCACTGGTTGACTGGCTGCTCGAATAGCCGTTTGGTGTACTGAGTGACTATCTTGAGAAAATTCATCGCTCTACAAATGATTAACTCAACACACTTCTTACACATCCCCCCCCCCCCCCCAAAAAAAACACGAGCTCTTTACAGGTCATTTGTATGCGCACTCACAGTAGCTGTGCACTATTTAAAATGTTCTTCACTAAGAGAATCCCTGAGTGGAATGCCAAAACTTTAGGAACATATTCACGGTCACTGTTACTCGATGCTAAATATTTGGCAGCAGTTGGAGGCGGACTTACCGAGCTGGAGATTGGCTCTTTAGTGCCGAGAGCGATGGTGTCCTCGTTGAAGCTGGTGTCCACCACGGAGTTGAGAGCGTCTCCGGGGAGGGCACAGCTGGGAGAGACACTCAGGCCGGTCAACGCCGTTTGCGGTAGAGGGCACAGCATCGGCTGAGGAGAAGCAAAACGTAAAAATACGGTAATCGGCTGTTGAACAGACTATAACAAATACAGCCAAGCAAGGCAGCTCCGCTTCCGAAGTTTGTTTTCATGTTTACGTGAAAGCTATGAATGAACATCATGTCCAGATCCTTTCTCCAGCTGTCAGCTTTGCAACAGCGATTGAACATCTGAATGGAAAATCAATGTTGAAATGAGGAGGCAGACAGATCCCTGATCCCTGTGTTTGGTTCATACATTTTTTCTTGCCCTGACTTTCTAATTAACCCCAGTCAAGACAATCGATGCGTCAGGACTAAAAAAAAAAAAAAAAAAAAAAAAAGCAGGTTAAAAAGGGCCCCTCACCTGGAAGATGGAAAGTGCCGACTTGGCGACGGGGCGCGCCGTCATGGTGATGCTGTTCTCAACCGACTCGCACTCGTGGATGGTGACTATCTTGAGGCCCGGGGGAGGGATGTGGAGGTGTGTGAGCCGGGCGTTCTTCAGGTGGTGAAAGTCGCCCTCGGTCAGAGTGTACCTGGAGAGGACAACGTAAGACTTAAAGGGGACATATCATGCTCAATTCCCTTCCTTCCTTCCTTCCTTGTGATTGACAGACCTCAGTCGTATACCGTCTCTACGCCTCTCATCCGCAGTCCAAATATGGTCACAACCGCAGTAAACAAACCAATAGGTGACGTCACGACGACCGTGCCCCCTTATAATATACCGTCTATGGAGAGAACCTGTATTCACATTCTGTCTGAAACGCTTTACGTTTTGGCGCCTGTCTCTTTAAGAGCCCCTCCCGCCAAAAAAAGTCAGCTCTTATTGATCAGTGCTTTTAGGTTCCTTGGAAGTCCTGACGGCTCGATTAAAGCACAGAACGAACCGTGTTCTCCGTGGATTGAGTGTTTTGATACTTTCACAGTATCTATATAGAACCTAGACCTGCTTTATCATGAATAAATACATTTTAAAAAACACATGGAAATCTCACTTTCTACAATATGTCCGCTTTAAATACAAAGCACTAAAATCCTCTCAAGGTGAGACACAAGTCGCATTCACTCTGGATAAGTTAAAAAGCATGACGCTTATCCTTAAGAGAGCTGCACTGGATTTAGCCTCACAGAATAATTCCTTTTGAAGTATTTGCACATCAGGCTCCCGGCTTTAAGAGAAAAGCAGTGTAGTGAAATAATGAGAAGGGGTGAGAACTCTTTGTGTCGACAGCGGACTTAATGCATTCTGGATTCATTGTTAACCTTAGACTACCACAGAAGAGAGACGGACACAGTTTAAATGCGTGAATCCTTTGATCACAGAGAGGTAAAGTAAAGCCGGAGTGAACGGACGTTGATGTGAATAAAAAGCATTTTTCAAAAAAAAAAAAAAGGTGTGCGGCCTCCGCGCTCGCCGGCTCTCTAACCTGCGACCCTTCTCCTGGGGCTTCTTGCCGTGATCGAAGAGCGCGGCCTCGTTGAAGGAGACGCGGCGGCCCATGGTGCCCGCGGACAGGAAGCGCTCGGTCTCCTGGTTGTGAGAGCTGGCCATCGACAGGCAGTCGGACTCGTCCACCCTGATGGTGATTTCTGCCGGAGGACCCCCAAGAGGAAAGAGACAAGAGGAGGCAGGCAGAAGAGGAAGAGCGAGAGGTTATTGTTATGAGTGACGCGGCTCTAGGGATGACAGTGCTGGTCAATCTGCTGCAGACAGAAATATCTCGACAACATTCGTGGTCCCCAGAGGATGAAGCCTACTGACTGTGACGATCTCCTGACTTTACACTCTCTCAGTGAAATACAGAATACTAGCAACCGACCGAAAACCCACAAAACTGCCCTTTGTGTTTAGTGCCAGTTAGAGAACGTTAGCATGCTAACGCTTAAACTAAGATGGTGAACGTGGCGAACGTGTTTCATGCTAAGCTTTAGCATCCTAGCATTGTCACTGTGAGCACGTTAGCAGTGCAGCATTAAGACTCTTAGGCGGGGTCGCACAAACAAGGATTAGTAGATTCTAAGAGTTCTACTTAGTTATCAAAACTAGGTATAAAATGGGTGAATCCAAATTTTAAATTAAGCAGAGCTCTGTTGGCCAATTAAAAACTAATCTTTATTTCGTAAATCCAGGTTTAAACCTGCTTAGTTTGCTTACCAAACTTAAAATAAAAAAATTTGTCGGGACCTAGTTAGTGAGCTGTAAAAGAGGGGCGGAAACCGGCTCCTCTGTATTCTTTAATTGTTACGTTGTTGGTAACTAGCTAGCTAAAAAGTCAGTTAGTTAGCCTAACGATGGGTCGGTAGAAAAGCTCTAATTCATCCTCCTTTGAGAAAAACCTTGTTGGCCGAGTCAATGGAGCAATATGGCCAAATAATAGAAGGTATAGAACTGCTCCATCACTGTTTCCTTGCTGAACTGGAATCTTGAGAGAAATCCAATAGCAACATCATACAACTCAATTGGGTGGAGTCTGTCCCTTAACTCTCTTTGAGAAACTGGATTATTTTTGTTCAAACCATCTCAATACGGCAGCAAATTTAAAAGTTAAACCTCCTCAAGCGCAAATTTAAAGTTAATACTGGATTGCATTTGGAATTGGAGTTTAAAGTTTTGGTGCAGCAGAATTTAATTTAATCTGGGTTTAGAGTAAAAACCAAATTGCTTTTTGAACAGAGGCTTGAATGTGATCTTTCTTCATTTTAATTTTAGAAGTTTTGTGCTACATGATTTTAAAATTACGCCATGATTTAAATCGGGTTTAAAAATAATCTTTGCTCTACTATTGTTTTTCCACATTTTGTATGTCCAACTGATAGTTGATGATGTATCTAATATATTATAGGATTACCATAGCTCTTCTAAAGTCTATTGTAACAACCACGAACCACAACGTCCCCAAGTCATAAAATAACCCTCCACCCCCCCACAAAAAAAAAAAAAAAGATTTAAAAAAGTCAGAAGTGAAGCATGTGACGTTCAGACAGCTCTGTGAAGGGGAAGTATGGTAATACTGCAAACTGCTGACGGAAAAACTAAACAAAAAGCCTTACAAGAGCAAGTTTGGTGCCAAACCGATGCTTCGTTTTCATAAATCATTTTGCATCCGAGACAGTCGCTTGTCCGAAAGTGTCAAAATGCATCGCAGGAGTGGCGCAGCTACTTAAACTAATTGGGTCGAGATCACAATTTTTGTTAATGGAAAAGACATTACACATTTGTGCTGACGCGCTAAAAATATCCCCACTTCCATCAATCCAATCCCTCCGTCTCCCAAGCCTGCATGACTCCTCCCTCTCTCGGCTGCTCGCTTCTTTATCTCCTCCCTATCCCCCCCCCCCCCCCCTCCCTCTTTGTCCGTTTCTCTCTCTTACCATGGGTGGGCTGAGACTCCTCCACGTAGGTGGTGTTGGTTTTCTCGGGGTCATCGCTGGCCCTGAGGCACACAGAAACATTCAGATCAATGCTGTGACATGATTACCCCCCCCCCCCCCCCGTCTTTCATCTGTAGCCTACAGAAGGCTTCACGATCAGCTGCGTTACTGTTTGACCGCACTGTTTTGTGTTTAAAAACCCAGCTCCATGACAACTATAAAAAGGACGCGGTCATATGACTGGATGTCCACCACGCTGTTTTGTCTAAATGTCTGCCTGCCTGGCTGTATAATCAATGAGGGCCTAAATCATTGCCGGTAACTTGATAACCCTCGGGGGGGGCCAGGGCGGCTCTTGGATTTATTGAATTGCACGCTTCCACTCATCTTTAAGGGCACAGAGAAGAAGAAAAAAAAAAAAAAAGACACAATAAAAGGTCACACTGTTTAGGGGACGAAGCATGTATACTTCTTCTAGTATCTTCTGTAAACCCCCGACGCTGAATCACACAAGCTTCTTCATGCACAGAATTTACACTATGAGGCGGAAACAAGAAACTGAAACCTCCTCCCAGACATTTCTCTCCATCTGATTTCTTTGTGCAGAGATACGAGTTGCATGTGTGTGCTTGTGTGTGCGTGTGTGTGTGTGTGTGTGTGTGTGTGGGTGTGAATTGACTTGAGGGATTTTTCTGTCCACCCAGATCTGTGCTTCTTCTTGTCTTTCATTTCCTCTGTGGCTCCCGCTTCCTCACGCTGTGTGTGTGTAAGTGTGTGTGTGTGTGTGTGTGTGTGTGTGTGTGTGTGTGTGTGTGTGTGTGTGTGTGTGTGTGTGTGTGTGTGTGTGTGTGTGTGTATTCCCACACACACACACACACACACACACACACACACAGGGCTGGGTACCGATGCGAGATTAATCAACGCCGATGGCTGCTATGAAATCTCATTACACTCATCATTTGTACCAGTCTGCCCGATTCTCCCGCTGCAAGCCTCGCCTTCCCTCTCTGCGCTCTCTCGGTTTATCTGCATCTAGCTGGTGCGCTCTCGTATATTCAAGTGTACTTGATGATTCGTGCCCGCTGTGGAGAGGGACAAAGCGTCCTGGAGGGGTGGCCATGTTGCTGCTGAATAAACACAGATGAATCGCTTACAGACGAGCGTGAATGCTGAATGCGTTTCCAGCAGCAAAGTTGTGGAGGGAGGTGTGTGTGTGTGGGGGGGGGGGGGGTTGTCCTGACACTCAAACAGCTGACATGTCTCATGAGCGAGTGCACTACGTTGTCCTGCATTAACGTGAGTCTCTTTGGGGTTACATCATGTTTTCTACAACCTGCTGCAGTACAGCTTTGGAGGCTTTAATTTGTTTAATGGATCGCCGCTTTGTCTGTCGTTGGAATCGTTTGGGAGCAGACCGGATGATTCCACAGGAAGTTGTTAGCTTTGTTTTCAACCGAAAGAGCCTCATCTATTATGCAAGTTCACAGCCCTAGGCCTCCTAAAAAGTGTGTTCATATACAACAGAACTGCATTGGGAATAACATTTACAGGGAAACCTCGTTTGCTAAATGTAAAGCGTCTTTTTCGCACCTGGCAAAGCATGGCCCTCCTCGACAGCAGCGACGGCAGGCGACGAGGAAGACGGTGATGAAGATCACGGTTCCTACCAGGAAGATGGAGAGGATCACCAGGAGGAGCACGTAGCCATCCTGCTGCTCCTCGGCCACGAACGGGATCTCCTGGGGAGACGCAGAGCAGGGCAGAGATGGATAGACAGAAGAAAAAGGTCTACATATGCTAACGTTAGCTAACGTTAGCGCACGGTACCATTACCTGGCTGTTGTACAACTCTGACTCATGGAGTGGGCAGAGAGGGGAAGTAGAGTAGATGTAACAGGAGGAGAGGTGGGTGACCTCCTGTGCCGAGTTTGGACATTAAGTGCGGTGCTTTAAGAGGGAGAGCGCAAGTAGAGCAAAAAAAAAAGCTTCCCACATAAGCATCATCTGATAACCTCTCTGAGCTGAGGGCGAGAGGCAGGAACATGTTCAAACTCAACTTAAAAAAAAAAAAAAAGCCTCAAATTTGAATTCTGACACGATGCGTTAGTTTCAACCCCGTCCACAAAATCCAACATGGCTGCTCAACATCAACAGTTAAAAAAAAAGCTGTACTAATATGCGGTTTACTAGTTTTCTGTCTTACTTGTGTCTCATTAAATCAGTCATACATGCCATGGTGTTTTGCACAGGAACAATACCGGCGTAATGCGTTGTTATCAGCTAGTATTGCTAACAATAGCCAACCTGGCAGGAGAAAAAAAAAACCCATTAGGTTTACCGACTTGTACTGGAACTCATCCTCAGCTCCGACTTCCAATTTGACAGGTAAAATCTCTCTCTCTCTATATATCTATATATAGATATAGATCTATAGATAGATAGATAGATAGATAGATAGATAGATAGATAGATAGATAGATAGATAGATATATACATATATGGATTTCAGTTTAGATTCAGAAGTCACATTTTTGTAAGACAGAGGGACATCAGCATATCGTTAGCCTTTTTATTTAAGGAAATGTCATACTCATAAAGATACATTTCTCCACTCAAAACCATCTTTTAAGGTGTTTTTAATTTAAATTGAATGTCATTTTTTTTTTTAAAGAAATGTCACCAAATACTTCCTACTTTTGATTAATTATTCTATTATAGATAGAATGTGACTATTATTCATACCTTCTGATTTCTTTTTCCCTGTCTTTGTTAACTGATATGGCTGATTGCACATTCTTAGAATTGTTTTAAATATAAGTTTAAACAAAAGCTTTATATGTTAAATGTATAGGTTGTGTCCCCTTGTCAACAAATCATAAATGTCCGACTTAAATATAGTTGTCAAAAAAAAAGAAAAAAAAAAAAAAGGCCTCACTGTGCTGCCGCCTCACCTTCCCAGTGACACCGAGCAGCTTAATAGATTGATTCGGCCGGCTGGCCTGCATGAAGTGAATCTATAAATGCAACGGAGAGATGAATCGATAAATGCCAGGAGCCGTTAGCCTGTCCACGGTGCACCTTAGCTACGGGAAAGCTCTCACAGGCAGGACTGCAGCTGAGTGAATTAACCACGCGATCAGCACACTGGTGGAGGCTCTGCAGAGCCAGCGATCGCTCAGTTCAGTTTGGGTGAACATGTTTCAGCGGTGAAGTCTCCTCTTCTTTATTCATTAGGAAAAAAAAAAAAACTGGATTTAATCCACCACTTAAGCGCCCACATAAGCAGGTGATGATGAACCCACGTCTTTCACCGATCCACCGCCTCACCGTGAACACGACACTCTGTCAATATCGCTCTGAACGTGGCATAAAGCCGTCCTCCAGTCCACCGTTACGCCTTGAATCACAGCGGAGCGAGCGCTTTAGCTAGGAAGCACATTTAACTGATGGAAAACTTAACTAGATTCATTAAGATATGAATCTGTGAATGAGTAAATAAATGAAATGGCCAAATGACATAATGCATCAATAACTACATTCACGTATTTGTGTGTCTTAGTCATCTCAGTCATGATTTTTTGATTATTTAATTGAGCAAGATTTATGTTTTTATGGACAAATACATTTCCTGTTAGCCGTATAAATAATGTGGAATTCGTGACACGAGTTTATTATTAAATCACCCATTTTCTTGATTTATCCATTTCCTTTAATAAGTGGAATTTTGCTTTTTTTTTTAAAATCCAATTGTATCATTGCTCCTTTGTGCTGATGTAGGCAGAGGAGAAATTGAAATGGTTTAAATAAAATGACGGACGGCAGCACGAGTGGGCGAGCGGAGAACGGCAGCACGCCTCGTTCTCTCGCCAGAGCGGCGTGACAGCCCACGTTACGTAAAGACAACAAGAGGACAGATCTTCAAATTCTTTTTTTGGCTGAACTCTCGGCGGGAGAACGCGCGGCGAGTGTCGACGAGCGCCAGACTGCGACGTCACATTTGAATTTCTCTGCGAGGGGAAATTAAAGCTGAGATTAGATCAGAGATTTAATTACGTCAGGTTCCAGGTCAGGATGTTTTCTATTAGCCAAGTCAATCGGCCAGAAGAGACTATGAGGGGAAAGTATGGTTCTGGTGGTGAGCTGGACACAACACACACACACACACACACACACACACACAGTCACTAATACTCTCACACACACACACACACACACACACACAGGAAGTTTGAGAATAAGCCGGTGGCGAAAGGCAGACTTACTGTGGAGTTTTCTGGTAGGATGTTCCAGACGGTAGACTCATTGCTCATGGTCCAGGCCAACTAGAGAGTCCCCCTGAGAGATAACACACACACACACACACACACACACACACACACACACACACACACACACACACACACACACACACACACACACACACACAGAGAGGAAATGGCTGTTACCAGAGCTGGTCATCAAACCACAAAGTCAGCCACCAGAGATATTGCTTTTTAACTGTGTTAATAGCAATAACTGGCGTAATGCACATGTAAACATGAAACAACACTTCTCTGAATTCACGAGAGTGAAGCACGGCTCTGCTGTCCATTATTGATGCCTGATGCCTTATAACACGCTGTATGATGTGATAGAAGATGCTTTAGGAAAAAAAAAAAAAATCATCTCAGTCGTGAAAAGACTGGAGCGGAAACCAAATGTGTGTGTGTGTGTGTGTGTGTGTGTGTGTGTGTGTGTGTGTGTGTGTGTGTGTGTGTGTGTGTGTGTGTACGGCGTGTGCTTGTGCGCATGTGTCGAATCCCACGGAAGATGCAAATGCCAGCATCTCGGCTGCAAATCATCACCCATAATTCCATATCGGCCTGAAGGCTTTCTACCTACCTCCCACACACACACACACACACACACACACACACACACACACACACAGAGAGAAACACCAGCTCTCACTAAACACTAGCTCCAGCAGCTGAGTTCCACTACCGCTGCTGCTATGCGTTTGCTCCTCCACATCATAGCCATTAATACAGCTACTGCTGCACCAAACGCCCACACACACACACACACACACACACACACACACACACACACACACACACACACACACACACACACACACACACACACGGACACACACACGGACACACACACGGACACACACACTCTGCATAGAGCTACTCACCCAGCAGGGTAGGAGCAACATGCCAGCAGCACTCAGCGCTCTTTGCTCTCCTGCCAGTCACTGCAGCACTCAACTTCAGCAGCACAACCTGTAAGCTATTGCCAAGCTGCTTGCTTCCAACCTGTGTAACTCCCTGCATCTACCGTCCAAGCATGAAAAAACAACAACAACAACAACAACAACAAAAATACACAGTTGTGGGAAACACATCAGGCTGTGACCAGCATGCTTCCCTTTGCAGTGCTGTACCACATCCTGCTTCCTACCAGCCCAGCGTCTTACCCTGATGGAGGGCAGTGCGCAGCAGCAGCAGCAGCTCTGGATATGTGTGTGTGTGTGTGTGTGTGTGTGTGTGTGTGTGTGTGTGTGTCAGGCTGTGGCTCAGGAGTCTCCTCCTCAGCTCCCTTGCTGCATCCTCAGCCCAACACCAGCCGGCTAAGCCCGAGCAGCAACAGTGTTATCACGACCCCCCCCCCCCCCACAACGATTTGGTTAATTATTCAGTTTGGGTAAATAAGTTTGGCATTACATAAGTGCCTGCTGCATTCAACACGTGCACTTCAAAATAAATAAATAAATAATGTAAATCACTGACAGGCTAGTATGTTTCAGTGGTGATGATACAATACTGTAGTTCATCACAAGGAATGACACCAAACATCAGAGGCACGTTCTTTAAAGAACATTTAAAGAACCTATTCATAAAATGCAATAATACAGCTGGATGCAAAGATACAAATGATCCTCTGTTGCCAGGCTTTATGAACTATAAGGAGAAATAATCATAATAGTAAAAAGTGAGCATTGTAAATCAACGCAGCCTGCTACTTTGTTGAGATTCGCTTACTTCCATGGTGTTTCTAACCCTGAGGATTGCTCTCTTGCTGGCTGGCCCGAGCAGATGGTGAGACACGGGGGTCCCAGCGATGGATCCCGTCACGCTTAACCACATTTCCGTCTATCCGTGCCAGCTGCATTACTGGCAAATATACCGTGTGTGTTGGTTCCGCTTCGAGTATCTTTTTCTTATATTTAGTCCCACGACTACAATACTTCCGTGGGAGAAAAAATACGATTGCATTGGTTCATGTTGGAACTTGTAATAACCTGTTAAAGATTGGAGGAAAAAAAAAACTGTTGCACAAAAGAAAACATCCCGTTTTTTATTGCTTGGTACAGCAATAACCCCCCCCCTCCTCCCCCCCGGAACAAAATAATGAGCTTCGTCTCCGGCAGCTGTTTCCTCATGGAGGCTTGGCTGATAAGATCGTTTACAAAAAGACAAAATCACATCACATGGCGTGATGAAATGAAGCCGATGGTAAACTTACAGAACACGGATGGAAACCAGCGCAGCGCTGCGAGGTGAATACATTTGCCATCTTGATATATTTCACACAGGCGCTTATGATTTTCATCAGTCCGGTGACACCGACAGAAAAAAAAAAGGTAGATCACGACTTGAATAGGTTGCGCGAGGAGCAGGCATGCGGCAATACAAAATAAATTTAAAAAAAAAGAAGAAGATGAAGGTAGCACTCACCTACTCAACTGGCCGGGTCCATGCAGGGTCCGAGGTGGGCAAAGCCAATAAACATGAAACTCCTCTGTGGACACTTTAATGTGGATTTTTTAACGCTAAAAGTATTTATGAATGAAACCCCACTGTTTAAGACACGCCCACCACCCAGTCAGAGGCGCACCACGTGACGCGAGGAGCGAGGTAAAGCGGAGTGATTGAAGGGTTTCTCCAAATTAGCCCGATGGTCAAGTCAGTGTTGCGGTGCAGGGAAGCCCGAGTGTCTCGATTAACGTTAACTATATTTTCCTGACAACACATTTTAGCACTCTCTTTGTTTGTTGTTGTCTTCTTTTATTGATTCATTTTGCATGATGTGTATAAAGTCACTCGCTTGCACGTGTGGGTAAAAACGGTGAAGCACCAAGTTCAGAAGTCTGTTAGTCGGTCTGTGTGTGTGTGTGTGTGTGTGTGTGTGTGTGTGTGTGTGTGTGTGTGTGTGTGTGTGTGTGTGTGTGTGTGTGTGTGTGTTTGGGGTCTTTAGTGCCATTCAGGTGGCATTCAAAAGAGCAAAAACTCCCAGAACAAACGAGTGGGTCCCTATCTGTTGCCTGTGTAGCACATAACACGTCACGTTGGCGCCATCTAGTGGTGAAAAGAGCGCAGTAGTTTCATACACGAAAAGCATACAAATTCAAGGTACTTTACTTAAGTATTTCCATTTTATTCAACTCTGTACTTCGACTCCACTCTGGCAGCTTTAGTTACTAGTTACTTTAAACTTTATACTTTTTCAAACCCTTCCTAACTACCCAAAACTGAACAGCAGTGTATAAATAAGTTAAAATGAGCTCCACCTTAAATATCTGCAGCAGGAATAATCATCACAAAAAATATACATATTTAATATCCATTTATAAAACACTGACAGGGACCAGTGGTTCTATTTTTTTCAAAAGACTACACTACCCTGCATCCTTTGCAGCTAATAATCAAGCGCAACCGTGTTCGCCTCTTTAAACGTCTGTTATTTATCAAAAGACTACACTACCCAGCATCCTTTGCGCCACCGTAAAGCTTTATGGGTAGGTTACCAACGTCCTTGTCCTACCGAGCGCACACCGACTGCCTTCACGCAAAGGGGCTTTGAGGATCTCTGTCATTCGCTTGATCTTGAATAAAAATCTCATTTGTAGACATGACGGCAGCAAGATTTCTCCGCCGTTCCCTCCCTATGCTGAGGCACGCTCGCTGCTACGCCGAGGCCGTGTCCGGTGCCCCGCAGATGTCCTTCACTTTCGCCTCCCCGACACAGGTAAAGCTAGCTTAACGTTAACGCTAATGGCGAGGCTTCTGTGGGGCCTAGCTAGCTAGACGGCTAACTGTTGTTTCTCGTTGAAATGCAAAAAAAAAAGAAACATGCCTCCGGGTTATTTTGGAGGTGTTGTGCTAATACGCGGTGTTGTAATCATTGCTAGTTGTAGTAGTATTATTATTTCATGCACGCGTGCAGACAGTCCATGCCCTGTCAGTTAAAGCCTTAGCTTAGCTAGCTAACGAAGTTCAAGCTAGCTGTCATTCACTGTCTTTGACCAGCAGTGAGGCAAAGTATACTTTGCGAAACAATATCACTCTTTTCCAGTTAGATAATTGAGTGAATCATTTATTTAACTGTTTTCAAATGTGTGTTGTTAGCTTAGTAATTACTCAAATGTGAAACAGACACGTTTAATGCTCTCTAACCTTGAGGTTCATGTCTCTTTACTCTAACTTAGAGCTCCACTTCCACACAGTGCTGCAGGTCTGCGTCACATTCTGCTGCAAAAAAACACATTTATTAACAAAATTGTGTGCATTATATTGCATACAAAGTCAATTTGAAAGGCGACAGTGAGTGGGTTGTATCATTGATGGCGCTCTGTTGTTGCTGTATCTGTGATCAGTCACTATTCCTTGACGTCGAACTGTTTGCAGGTCGGTCCGTAAGTCAGTGAATGCATCTCTCTCCCATCGTCTGTCTCCGCTCTTCCAGGTGTTCTTCAACGCGGCCAGCGTGAAACAGGTAGACGTGCCCACACTCACCGGTGCGTTCGGTATCCTCCCGGCCCACGTGCCCACCCTGCAGGTGCTCCGGCCCGGCGTTGTAACGGTCTTTGGTGACGACGGCTCTGCTGCCAAATACTTCGGTGAGATTTTACTTTCCTAAAGCAAAATGTGAACGACTAATATCAGTTTACCTGAAGGGCCCTCAACCTAATCTTCCTGCTGGTAAAATAGTAAACAAATTTCCTTTTAATGCCTCCAAACAGTGGCATCTATGTGTAGGCAAACAATAGCCCATAATGCTTTATTACACATTATTATAAAAAGGAAACTAAAATATAAGATCACCATCTATTACACTTAGTGATGTCTAAGAGATCACCAAATGTCTGCCCCACTTTCTGGCTAGCCCCCCCCCCCCTCCCACACACACATTTTGATTTAAGTGTTTGTATTATTGATCTTTCTGAAAAGCCGAAACGTGATGCATGCGTTATTAATGCCGAATGCTAAGCTAAGTTATTCGCTATATTACATATCTCTGCCATCCACCTGGATTTAAAAAATGTCTGTATCTCAGACTCAAAGAAGCTGCAGTTATGTAATGCTAGAAATAATCCTAATTTCTTTTGTTAAATGATCGAGTTCCGCCATTTTTTTTGCTAGCTGTGGATTTTAAACATAGACTGTAGAGCGATCACACAGTCGCGTAGATGAACACGCATTAAATGAGAGCGTGCACTGTGGAACAGAGGCTAAGAGTGAGGCAGGATGTCCTGGCTCTATAATGCACATTGCATCATTGGTTATAAAACCCAGTGACGATGACTGTATGTTGGCGTGTGTAGTTACACTGTTGTGTGTGTGTGTGTGTGTGTGTGTGTGTGTGTGTGTGTGTGTACGCAGTGAGCAGCGGGTCAGTAACAGTCAACGCTGATTCTTCAGTGCAACTGCTAGTTGAGGAGGCTGCTCCATTGGACCAGCTGGACATCGCTGTGAGTATAATGTCAACATCTCTCCACACTCCGCGTACAAACTAGAGCGGCGTCTGCTCTAATGGTGGGCAGAATGACCATAAATACCACCAGATAATAACAATCTGTCTGATACATCTTTTTCAATTAGTGCAAACCAACACAGTTAATTTCTCTCTTTTTTTTTTAATACATCTACATTGTTGCTCTATCAAAAGGAAATTCAACATTTGTGTAAAAAAACAAATGCATGTATTTTCATGATAAAAAGTTTGACTTGTATATTTTGGGGGAGAAGCACAAGTTCCCATGCAGCCTTGTATCCATGACGTTATATTAAATATGGTGTTTTGCATTGTTTGAACATGAGAGGGTGAGAAGTAGTCACAGGGCTCAACAGTGATGGCTGCTAATGGCAAAAAAATAGGGACAGTAAATGGCAAAACATGCTCCGCCCCAGTCGCTTCAGCTGTATGTGGGAGGAGATTCAGCTGACTAAGCAGAATCTGGACTGACTGGAGGTCGTCTCTGATAGCAGAGAGGTCTGTGGTGGGAATCAGCACACGGGTCCAGATGAGCGAAATGTGAAAGAGAGAGAGAGAACAAGCAACCAGTGACTTCCTACAGAGATGACGTTTGGTTACTGTAATAAAACTTGTATTCTTTTATGTCACATTTTATCATTAAGCTGACAGACGACTGCATGGTATCTTTAACTACTCAAAAATTTAAGGGGATTTGAAAAATGGAAACCGTATGTTCTGCTGCCAGGTAGAGCCTCGAGTAGCAGCTAAATATAGTTACAGGCTCCATCATGTACGAGGACGTCACAATGAAGAATCAATACAGACGAGTAGGAGAGAACACGATAAAAGGAATCAAAAAGCATAAGTGCACCTGTTTTCACAGGAGTGGTAGTTAATGCAGGCTTAATTGATTGGATTACATGCAGGTTATCTTTGCCGTGTGCAACCCTGTATTCACCGTAATGACTTGAACTGACGGCGGCGGCATTGATCACTGTTTAATGGGCTCTGATGATCCAGCGCTACTTATTTTTGAATGAGCTAGTAGCCATAAATGCAAAGGATCAATCGTTGTGGCTTTTATTGAGTAGGATATCACAGGGCAGCCTTCTGCATGTATTCATACTATTAAGCATCAGTGTGTTCACTCAGTATAATATGTCGTTTTTTTAAATCACGTTTTTGGGAAACCCAATTAAACTTTTGATTTCCTTTTTGTTCTATTGCATTTGAAATGTAGACCTTTTTTTTGATTCATTGTGTTTTTCACATTTGTTCTATTTATAAATAGACTTTTTAAATTGCTCCAAACCTTCGCTTCACAAAAGCACCGGTGGTCCAGCAGCCGCCATCTTTGTCCCCGTTTAACGTCCTCGACGTCTTTCTAATCTGTCCTGCCGTCAGCTCTGAACTCTGAAAGATGAATTTCTCCTTTTTAAATATTATTATGATGGTATGTGTGAAGTTTACACCATTGGTATCAGTTAAAACAATGACGGTATCTTCCCTTCAAAGCTCATTTAAAGTACACTTTAGTCACAAACTGTACAGAGCTGCAGCTGTCTAGCAGGCTTACAGTCGGTTCTTCATGGATCTTCTAGTTGAATGACATTGGTGTCCATATCTGATTTGCATGAATTCCTCTCATTTTGACCCCTTTCCCCGCTGACGAGCGCCTCCCAGCCGCTGATTACCCGTCTGATGGTTGGCTGCGGTTGGACCCTGGAAGTTGAGCCCTTGTTTTAAATGTCAGTCTTGTTAAAGCCGGGCTGCTTTATCAACGAGCCGTCTCTCCGTGACCTTGGGCAGTGCCAGTGTCGCTGTCAAGTTGACTCCGCAGCAGTAAATTAGTTATTTCTTCCTCGTTGTCCTCTGCTCCGCGGTGAAAATGCACATGGGCCCACGCTGTTAATAAGGAGGGAAAGGTCAGTCACTGTTGAGTTATAGCAGATGTGTCAAATCCCCACTGGGAGACCTTTAACTCCCAGCTATGTTTGGCATTTCTCGTCTCTAATCACTACCGTGACAAATGGAGCTTTCACAGCAAAGAGGCAGTGGGGATCTTCTCTGCTCGTCTTCGTCGCTTTTCTGACTTTCACATCGCATGAAAAAAAAAAAAAGAGGTTTTTAGGATGAGCTTTGCAGGCTGGATGGGGCGTTCGTGGCTACGTTTGGACTGCAGGAAAATCCCATTTTTGTTTCTCAAAATCGGATCTTTAGGGACGGGACGGTCCGCTTTATTTGCAAGTGATGGGATTTGTGTGTCCAGACTTCACCAATCTGTCTGCAGGGGTTGCCGTGGTCACCGTGTCGGCGTCGGTAACTCCGTGGTGACGCGGCTTTCCGACGAGGAAGCGGGAGCCCGTTAAACATTTCGGGAAGTAAAAGTGCCAGCAGACGATTTATTTTTGCCGTCGTCATTTTCCTCCGTAGCGCCTGCTGCTCAGCGTGAATGCTGCTCAGGACTTCCACACTTTTGAAATCCGATCCGAGCGTCCGGACTGAGACGCATCTGTAGATTATTTCAAAAGCTTTCTAAAAATCAATCTGGATGTGCCAAAAAAAAAAAAAAAAAACAACCCCACAGAGCTGGCCGTCAGAACAGGGCAACAAATCTATATCTGAATTGTGGGCTTTATCCTTTGCTTTCCTGTTGCGTTTCTCATTGTGACACTTTTCTATTTTTTTTTTTTTAGGCTGCCAGGGCCAACCTGGAGAAGGCCCAGTCCGAAATGGCGGGCCTGTCTGACGAGGCGGCGAGGGCGGCGGTTCAGATCAGCATAGAGGCCAACGAGGCCATCCTCAAGGCTCTGGAGTAGACCTGAGGTACGACGCCTCGGCTGATCGTCACAGACGAGCCCCGTTCACCAGTTTAACCCGACAGCGTAGTGACGCGTGTGCTCACGGTCGAAAATGGAAATATTGACAAGAAATTAAACTTGAGTCACTGTGTTTCTTCTTCCTCCTCTAGGTAATCTTTTCTGTTTCTTTGATGGAGACAAACGGTCCATCTGTTTCCAGCTCAGTCACGTCAGTGTCCAGAAGAGTCCATGCTTGCTTTGTACAGTGGATGAATTACAAAATAAATTTATTTGGAAATACCTGCTGGTGGAGATTGTGGTGTTTTCTGTAAATCTGTCCCTCTCTCCCGCTGCTTAATGACGATCATATGGACTATTGTTGACGCACAAGAATCTTAATTGACTGCCAGAGATCTCTCTCTCTCTCTCTCTCTCTCTCTCTCTCTCTCTCTCTCTCTCTCTCTCTCTCTCTCTCTCTCTCTCTCTCTCTCTCTCTCTCTCTCTCTCTCTCTCTCTCTCTCTCTCTCTCTCTCTCTCTCTCTCTCTCTCTCTCTCTCTCTCTCTCTCTCTCTCTCTCTCTCTCTCTCTGGAAGCTCCTCTCATTAAGCAGACTTGCCATGGAAAGTAAACAAATTATGAGGCACTTCTGTGCCAGTCAGTTTGCCATGTAGTGAATGTTTCTGCCACTTGGGGGCAGCAGGTATCCACTGTTTGTTTTTTGCACCAGAGCATTTCAGATAATCTATTTCTATTGTACTTCTCGTCTAACCACAGTTTCAGGGAAGGAAGTCTCACTGTATTTGTCACATAACCGCTGCTGGAAGTGATTTCCTTCGGGGCAACTCCTTTTTAAAAGGAAAAGAAGGATCCTCTTTCTGCATGATCTGGTGCAAGCTTAGTCACTTTTAAATGTTGCAAGCCCACTTTGTGGGTAGGAGTTATTTGGAACCCCGTCGCCGCCTTGATTTTTAAATGGGCTGGCAACGCCGGTTCGTTATGAGCGATGACCTCAGGACTCGGTGACAAAGCCAGGAAAAGTACTCCGCTTGCCGGGGCCTTTCTCTCGTTTCATTAACCACAGGTTTCAGCACCAGACTCCAGGAGGCGCCGACCTCACTCGCGTGCCGACTCGAGGCCTTTTCGGAGAGCTTCAAACCGCAACCGGTTGATTCTGAATGTCAAAACTCTCGAGGGCCTCTTGACAAGTGTCTGTGTTTACACAGAAATGCTCTCGTGACGGCTGCTTGAGTTTTCTTAAAGCAGCGTTATCTGCGGCGAATAACGGCGTGTTTTACGACTGATGGCACGCGCTGCGTAGACCTGCAGGCCGTGACTTAGCTCAGTGTCCATTAATAAAAAAACAACAAAAACAAAGAACTACTTCTCAACACCTCGCACATCCTGCTCTCTGTTCTCCTTTCCAGTCTGTCTCTTTCATCGAACCCTGTTCACCCCAGCTGCACACACACACACACACACACACACAAACACTCATCAGTCAGCCCTCGAGGGGCCTGGAGACGTGAGTAACACTTCAGACGGACGAGATGAAACAACCCTGTCAAAACCACCAGTTCTTTAATCCAGATTTATGATACGGGATGTTGAAACCAAGAGTCTCTCTCTCTCTCTCTCTCTGCTCGACGCCACTTTCGTTGAAAGGCAGAGTGGAGGAAAACGACCATGTGCTTTCCACACGCTCGCTCTTTGTATTTCGCTCAGCTCGAGTTCGGTCGTGTGGCTAAAACGAGAGAGCTGCAGGACTTCCATGAAGATTCTGTGATTGCGGAACAAGTCTGCTTAAGTGTGTGGCGCATCCAGATTTAGTTTTTTGGGGACAAGGAAGTGAATCACTCCATTCGTCTTTTCGTGTTTCCATCGAGAACTGTGGAGCCGCCTCCGCCACGCATCCCTAACGAAAGCAAACGTCTCCTAAACGAACCGTCTGACCCGAGAGCTGAAGTGCCGCTCACTGATATGGAAGGGACTAAGTGCTGTACGTCGATATATAGGACGCGCGAGTATCCTATGAGGGCCCTCACTCCGGAGCCACTCGTTGCCGTTCCAGGGCTCAAGAGGCCCCGCCGTAATAAGTCACCGCCCATCTCCCCGTGGATCGCCACGTGCTGTAATTAAGAGGCCGCGCCGTCTGCACCCGGGAGTGAATAACACGATGCGGGAGATGACAATCCACGCGTGTCATCTTTAAATGGTACTCTCGAACACAAAGCGACTCCCAGCCAGCTTTGCGAGAGCCTCATTGGGCTGTATTTACTGAGTCGACCCATAGTAGGAATAAAGACCGGCCCGGCGTGAATCATCATCGTTTTAGGGTGATGTCAGTGTTGAGATGATGTGCTGAGCAGCGCGTTCGCCTGTCTTTTGAAAAGAGGCCACGACCGTAAACGTCTGTGGAGTCACCGGCGGCCGAACAATTTGAAGCTTAAGAAATGTAGTGGTGTGGATCAGAGTAGATGCTTCATTGTTAAACACAACTACATTTGGTTTGGAAGCAATCCGCAGAAAAATATATTAAAAAGAGGGGAAAATATACATATACATATATATATATATACATATATATATATATATGTATATATATATCTATATATATATATATATATATATATATATATATATATATATATATACATATATATGTATATATATATATATATATATACATATATATATACATGTATATATATATACATATATATATATATATGTATATATATATATATATATATATATATATATGTATATATATACATATATATATATATGTATGTATATATATATATACATATATATATATATATACATATATACATATATATATATGCATGTATACAGTATGTATAAATTAATTTATACGGACGATTGATACCAATTAATCTCAACTATTTCAAGTGAGATTATGTGGTTTATGCAAAAAATAATGGCATTCCCATCAGCCTCAGCTGTAGCTTGTGTTTAGTGCTAATTAATTAGCAAATGTTAGCATGCAACCACGCTGAGTTGTAAAGCTGTGCCTGCTGTCCATCGTCACGTTAACGTTAACGTTGCCGTTGTGAGCATGTTAGCACGCAATGGCAATGATGCATGATGTTAACATTTAGCACCGCTGTGCCAAAGTACAGCCGCAAAGTAGAGCTGCTAGCGCGGCTGTCGACTCCTGTAGCTCCTTGACAAACAATTTATCGATTATTAAAAATCGTGGGCAAATTGCTTCAACGCCGCTCATAACTCGCAATCTGAAGGCGTCTCCTTCGGGCTATGGGATGTTTGATTTTCACTATTTTCTCAAATTTTTCTCACAATTTTTTTTAGACATTTTGTAGACTAGAGAAAAAATGTATAATAATTAAAAACTTTTTTTAATTGAAATTATTTTTCAATTAAAAAAAGATTGATGATTAAAATAAAATGGCAGCCCAAAAGGGGCATAACAAAAATAAGACATAATACAGTAAAAAAAAAGTCATTAAAAACCGAGCTTCCCTTTTCACAAAGCCAGCCGGGGATCGTTCGGCTCGTTCCCAGGCATCTGACGCTGTATCGTTAAGAGCTCACAGTCAAGCTGTGGGCAATAAAATGAATCATAAAGCCAACGGAAAGAATCGAGGCACATTTTTCTTTCTGTACCAACATGAAACACACACACACACACACACACACACACACACACACACACACAGGCTGTGAGACAGCATGATATTTTCCTGTAAGAGCGTCTTGATACAGGCTTAGTCACCGGCTGTATGGATCGGGGGGGAATATATGGAGCGACTTTGACCTCGTCAGACTTGAAAAAGCAGACGAGAGTCTCTTTGCAGACACTCAAAAACCCAAATCCTCTTCATCTCTGTTATATCGGTGCGCTTGTTAGCCTCGTGAAAATCGTGGGACACACTCCACACGCACCCCCGCACCCCCCCCGTTGACATTTCACTCCTCGTGTTAATGATAATTCATGCAGCTGACAGCACTGGGAGACCTGTTAATTTATCAGGCACAATTATGTAGCAATACAACGGTGTAAATAGGTGAATACTAAGAGAGTTATGCATGAGACGAGGGCGTGACGGGTGACACATTATGATAGTGATCTGTTTGATAAACAGGCGCTGTGACTCGTCAAAAACACATCAAAAGGCACCTTCGATTGACAACAAAAGGTATGTGGTCACACGTGGGATTACTCATTCACAGGAAGTGATGTCTCATTCGATCAATCAGCAGGAAAAACTACTTTTTGCAGCGGGCCCGGTTTGTCCTGTTTTTTTTTTTTACTATCTGAGCTGTTTACGCGCCCGCTTACTACTTCTCACGTTGAATAATATTTCAAGCGCAATTTTTGATAAATTTGCAGAGAACATAATTCCCGGTGGCACGCAGGTGGTAGGACTACGGGATATTGAGAGTGCGCCCGATGTGTGAAGGCAAATTATAGACCTAAGACTGAACTGAGAGGAAATTAAAGATCTGGAAAATGTAAACGCGTAGAGCGACGAGCCAGCTATGACTTTGGGGATGGCAATTTTCCACACTCTGAAGTGTACCAAAATTACACGTATCAAACCAGCGCGCATAATCATCTGCCTTGGAACTTTAATACCCTGTGGATGTCACATGGTACGGATGCACAGACTCATTTCGGGGGTTCTTTTTTCTTTTTTTTTTCTTTTTTTTTGGTGTGCGAAAACTGCATTTTCCACCCGCGAGGTACGGTCAAGAGCGGCTAAGTGCGCATCAAGGGGGGGCCGAATTGAGGCTCCGCGGCGGTAAGGCAGGAAGAGAGGCGTCCAGAGAGCGGAGCTGATTGAAGTGCTGACCTTTTTGGTGGGACTGTGTAAAGAGGGGGGCCTGCAGACTCTCAGTCAGCTGTCAGATACTGCATCCAGCCTGGTAGTAGGAGTAGGGCCCTGACACCAGCCTCCCACCACTCTGCCCTGCTTGTGTCATCCATCCCTCCATTCTTACAGCCTTCCATTCCACACAAACACCCACCCACCCTCCAAACACACACTCACTCACACACACACACACACACACACATGGCCAGGCACCGCCGCAAACACTCACCCAGACGCAAAAAAAACATCCACACAAACACAAACATTTTTCAGCTTGTGCCAGCTAGGTAACATTTCTACAAATAGCAGTGTGGGCATTTGGGAGAAAATCGCAAAGCCGCAAACACAGCCTGCTGTAGGGGTGAGATAATCAGCTTTGTGGTAACAGCAAATGGCCCCTGAGTGGCAAGGCAGGTAATCATTGCACCGAGTGTTTTTTTTTTTTTTTTGTGGGAGAGGAGAAGAGTGCTTTTCCGAACCTCGTGCGTGTGCCCATGCATATTCACAGAGAAATGAGCAGCCAATTTAAAGACGGTGCTGGTATAAAAAAACTACCACTATACTCGTCTGTTAGCTTAATTACCATGTGCATACATATGGGTGGTGTGGTTACTGCATATCTAACACCTATACCGGCTCTACCTCAAATAACAGTAAAAGAAAACAACAACAAAAAAAACCCAAAAATTATACATTTATGCAGCGATAAAACATGAAGCTGTTCCTGTTTGTATTGGGAACCTGAGCCGTACCGGTACAACTCTAACGAGACACAAAAAGGTCTCTGTTGTGTTCAAAGCTGCTCTTCAACTTCCTAGATTTACATAAGCGGTGAAGAAAAAAGAAAAAAAAAAGCTGCAGATTTGCTTGAATCATGCTTGGAGTTATTCCATATCCCCGGTCTGTTTCCAGTTTCGCAATGCTTTGATGATCTTCACTCAATTACACATTACCAAAGAAAAACATCCTCTCCATTTTTTTTTTTTATTTATTGTAAATTAAAGGCTCTAATTAGCAGATTTGCGAGGTTTCACGCACATTTTGTAACATTATGCACATAAATGAAAACTAAAGGAAGCAATGGCTGTCCACAAAAGGCACTGCAAGCGGATTTTAATCTCCCCTTGAATGAATAACCTGAAAAAAGAACATCGTATGAGAAAATAGAGGATGACTCCAGCCCGGGACGGATGTGTAAAATATGTGTCTTTCCAAGAAGTTGCTGACAATGTACAGTGTGACTGTTGACGGCATTCCAACAAGAGGTGTCACATGCTCGAGGGTTCAGAGGAGTGCATCAACAGGGTGGGATCCAACCTGTGTGCACGGTTCACTGGGAGGGTGAAAGCAATGATGGTGCCGATAGAAGTGGGAGATTTCAAAAAAGGAGTGTCGTGGTAGAAGGTAAGACAAGGTCAGACCACACACACACACACACGCTCATACTGGTGCTTCAAGGAAGTGAGATGAGGACAGCGTGGCCTTTCATGCCCCTTGCTCACAGTGTGCACAGATCCATTTTTAGTCAGGAGGCGGTCTCGAAGAGGCTCACTTCAGTCTGGCTTTACATTTCCTGTGCGTCTCTCAGGAGTTCTCTACTTACATTAACAACAAAACAGAAAATAGCTTTAAATCTGTTGCTCTTCATCACTGGTTCACAACAAGGGTTTGTTGGGGTTCTTGTAAAGCAGATGGTAACGTTACCTCGTAATAACCAATAACCTTAGTAACCAATTAATTTGAAAGAATCTAAATTATAATTTTGTCCCTGTTGAGTCCGATAACACCCGATTGCTACTTTAACGAGTGCATGAAAACTAGTGAGCAAGCCATCCGAAAAGTTGAAAGAGTGATGGATAAATAGTTAGCTTGAAGTAACGGTGAAACAGTTAGCTAAAAACAATGGATAAACAGATGGATAAACAGCTAAAATAGTTAGCCAAAAGTAATAGATAAGCTATTTAAATTGTTAGCTTAAAGCCACGGATAAATAGTTAATATTCTTAGCTTAAAGAAACAGATAAACAGTTAAAATAGTTAGCCAAATGTAATAGATAAGCTATTTAAATTGTTAGCTTAAAGTCACGGATACATAGTTAATATTCTTAGCTTAAAGAAACAGATATAGAAAGTTTAAATTGTTAGCTTGAAGTAACGTCAACAAATGAACAGTTGAAATAGTAGCCTTAAAGTAATGTGAACACATTTAGAATAGTTTAAATTGTTAGCGTGAAGTAGCTTTAACAGATAAACCGTTAAAATTGTTAGCTTAAAGTAACAACAGTTCAAATTGTTATCTTTATGTAACGTTAACAGATAGCAGCTAAAATAGCTAGCTTAAAGTCATTTAAAATTGTTATCTTAAAATAACAGTCAAAATTGTTAACCTAAAAAGAAAGGGATAAACAGCTAGAAATGTTAAAGTATGTTAACGGGTAAACAGCTAGAAATGTTAAAGTAACGTTAACGGATAAACAGCTAGAAATGTTAAAGTAACGTTAACGGATAAACAGCTAGAAATGTTAAAGTAACGTTAACGGATAAACAGCTAGAAATGTTAAAGTATCGTTAACGGAGAAACAGTTGAAATGGTTAGCTTAAAGTAATTTTAACAAAAAAAAAAAAAAACATACAATATTTTGCTTAAAGTAACAACAATTAAAATTGTTATCTTAATGTAACGTTGACAGATAACAGTTACAATTGTTGGCTTAAAGTAACAGATAAATATTTAAAATTGTTATCTTAAAGTAACAGTTGAAATTGTTAACCTAAAGAAACGGATTAACAGCTAAAAATGTAAGTAACATTAACAGATAAATAGTTGAAATGGTCAACTAGAAGTCATGAATAAATGGTGAAACAGGTGAAACTATTTGAATTGACGGGGCTGCGGGGTTACATCAAAAAAGGTTGTGAAATGCTGCTTTACATAATCCGCCAACCTAATCGTCACACAGAGAATGATCACCGTGGCAGACAGGTGGTCCACTTGTGTAACAGTTCATGTTAAGACTCATGATACACCCCACAGCCCTCGCACATGTAGGGGGGGGTGGGGGGCACCTGGGGCTGACAGCTGTGAACCAAAGCTAACAGTAGCACCAGCTGAATGACGCTAATCCTGGCGCAGATGCTCGGCTCTTGCCAAACAAGGGACCAGAAGCCGATCCCTCAGTTCAGATGATGTCGGATTTCTCCACTGTCCTTTTGCGGTGGTTAGTCATCTCTTGATGACACACATCTCCCTGCGGACTGTCTTTAGCTGGGTTAAGTTTGCTCTGCCCTTGTTTCCAAAACATCTACTGGATCTGCCCGGGCACGTGAGGACGCATGAGAGCACATTACATGTACACCCCATCATGAAAGTGCAGTCGGTTAATTATTGACCTTCTAATTGCATGGTAAGCACAGGTCAGGGCCCTGTTATATGTCAATGTGTGTGTGTGTGTGTGTGTGTGTGTGTGTGTGTGTGTGTGTGTGTGTGTGTATACATGCTCAACCACAACATGTCAAAAGAGGAATTGAGACAGATTGTGAATAACATCAGAGGAGCACCTCCGGGTTTCCTTTCCTTCCTCTTGAGCCGTGTCGAAACACTCGTGTCATCGTAATTTGTTCTGCCACCTGCGCAGTTTTGAAACTTCCCAACTGACACAGAATTTCTTGAAATCTCAGTGCTGATGTCACATTCCCTGAAAGCAGACGTAAAAAGTCAAGATAATTGCGTCCTTTAGGACGTCCCTTCAGCGTAAAAGGTAACTGACTTCCTTCATGTGCCGGCGGTGATGACGCCGTCAAACGGTGACCAGCTTGTGGCATTATGTAAAGATCTGTTGAGTCATACACACATTAGACTGATGAGGACACACGGAATGGGTTAACCTATACAAATATGGTCCGGTAGAGGGTGGAACATTTACATCAGGGCTCGAGCAATGAGAAATTCTCCATCACTAATTTACATAGAGTATATAAAACAACTTCCTCGGAAATCACAAAGCCAATAACTTGTCAAATCCTATGTGACCAAAGTGCATTCTTACCACTGTGTTATATTTACTGTCACTCAAAAGAAGCAAAAAATATAAGACCTTCAAAATCAAGTTGCCATGTCATGCTATAGCCTGCTGTCCTATTTTTATTCACCGCAAAACAGATCGTGTCCCGGTTTGACAGCGTGAACTTTGCAATGGAAACTAAAGACTAAACCAAAACACAGAAAGGAAATAACATGGCACACTTTACAAGATGACTGGTGTTAACGTGCTCCCCCCCCCCCCCCCCTTTTTAAATCCCCTCTGTGCCGGGTGACGCTCGCTCCTTGTTCCCCGGAGTGACCGACAACTCATCGTGGCTTCACAGTCACAAGCTTGATTGCTGAGGCACTATAGGAAAATATGCCGGCTGGATTCCACCTAGGACACCGGAAGCAGGCAGGAATTACTCCCTTAACAAAGCGCCGGGCCAGCTCTTGACAGACGAGGCCTGGATTCCAGCACCCAAGGGTGGGGTGGGGTTCAACAAAAAGAGCTTGTAATGGTCAGCGAGTCACTTTGGAGCGGAGACAATGTATCGGAGATAACTTTTAGGCCGATGGGGTCATCGAAGTGTCTTATGTCACAATGATCCATAATCTCGATAATCCCTTTTTTATCTTTTAAAACCACTATAATTTGATTTTCAGCATATGTCATTTTTCACAGATAATACGCTGCATTCTGTCTTTTCTATCAAATGAGGAAATTCCCAACGTATTCTCATCGGAACCCCGACTGGATTCTGCTCCATCTTTCTCGCCTGTTTCCCCCCCCCCCCCTTAATCCCTCTACCTCTTCCCTCTTCCATTTTGGATTTTCCCAGTTTTACAGCATCTGGGACAGCACAGCTATTACATAATATTGAATAATCAAAAGTCCACAGTACAGAGTTACACAAAGTGTCATTTACACTGCAGAGGTCCGAAACTCACCTCACCCCCATTTCCCCAACAATAACCTCGCTTTTCGACTGACTGTGTTGTAACATGCAGTCCGTGTGGCAAAATAGCTCCGATTGCACGGGCGTGTGTTTCTACGAACGAGTTCAACGCGAGTCAGACATCCTCAGAATGCGGCTCCTGACTGATTCCACACGTGGCGGCTTGGGAGGTGGCGTTGTTCCATGACTCCAAATAGAAAGCCAAAGTACTATTTGAACAGCTCCGAAAAGGTCAGATGGATGGATTCCAGTATGGGAGCAACCCTACGCACATGAACTATTTGAGGTTGTGACGTAAAATCAGAACGCAGCTTTCAAAGATCCAGCAAATTCTCCAAAAAAAAAAAATACGTTTATTTGCTTTCCTGCTGAAAGATAAGAGGATAGATACAGTAAATTACTGTATGTAGCTAGCGCCAGTAGCTGTTAGCGTAGTCTAGCATAAAGACTGCAAACAGGGGGGAAACAGCTGTCAAAAGATAAGAAAGATAAGTCCACCCACTAGTACTTATCTAATCTGGACAAAAGAGTGACATGGGAAGTAGTGGTTTTACAGGGCTAGTTACAGTAATTCAATAAATCTTGTAAAACCACATCATGTTGTTTTTACACTTCCGTTTGTGTACGCATTAAACAAATTAGATTCCGCATTAAGAGTTGCTGGTAGGCTGTTTACCTTCAGCCAGAGTTATGCTAGCTGTTTCCAACTGTGACCAGTCTTTATGCTAAGCTAAGCTAACTGGCAGGGGGCTTCACATCTACCGGACACACGTTGGCGCGAGCTCAGTCGTCTCATCTAACTCATAAAACGTAAATATCGTCCTTTAAGAGTGATAGATGAATTCCAAATTAGTGGTATCCACTTAACTATCCATTTTTACATCTTTAACAATACTAACACCACTAATCTGCGTTATTTTAAATAAAGTTTTGTTCCTACAAACTTATCAAATTTAAGCAGAATTGTCGAAATACACATTTTACTGCAACCAAATGCCCAGAAGTGTAAATAACAAGCCTGACTGAACGCATGCCATTCAGTATGTTGGTGTAACACTATGTGACTAACCATCCAGTTAATTATTAGTATGGCAACAATTCAAGGGTCAAGAATCACACTGATTGTTGTTAACATCGTGGGTGAACATTAACAATAAAAGTCTGGGAGTTGGAGGGAAGCAGGCCGCTAAATGTGTTTGTATAGTCAGTTGCAGAGAAGTGTTGGGAAATCATCATCGATCGAATCAAACAAAAGGATCATAAAAGGTCATTTTCAAAGAGCCCATTATGATGCTGATTAGCTTCATCCTCTGGATTGATAGTTATTCCCGACTTTGATTGCACGCCGGACGGATTACGTGGAAAATACTGGACATGAGCTGTAATACACGGCAGACGTTTCCCCATCCACAAAGGTCAGAGACTGAATTAACCTGATCTGCTGATGACGCTGCCTGACAAAATACTATGATGACACACTGTGTAGCGGCGATGTACTGCCTCCACCCCCGTTTGTAGTCTCAAATTACCCTTCAAATTGCCGCTGAACATCACAGCCAACCCACCAAGAAATGTGTCCCGATTATGTAAAAATTCCTTGCTTTTTTGTGCGACACAGACGCTGGTGAGTTGTCTATAAACACATCCTTAACAAGCAGTCGACACGTCAGCTGGTACAGTATAAATAGACTCAATTCTGACTAATTGAGCTTGAACTCAATGGTTGGCGGATCGAGTAACATCGAACAGAAAGAATAGACATGACTAAACATAGACGAGGCCAAAGCCCGGTGGAAGTGAGCCGATTGAAGTTAGTTAACATCTGGTTTATACTTCAGAGCTCCGGGCATGTTGATGAAGGTTAAGAGCGGCTTAATGATGACGGGCAGGAAAGAGGATGACGAATAACTGGAGTCAGTTGAATATGAGCTGATGAGTTCTGTCTGTTGTGGTGATTATTCTGGTTCTGAGCGGCTATTTTTTTTTTTAAAACGTGATTAAAGCAAAAAAAATAAATAAAATGACTCACCAAAGTCATTAGGATTCATCCTCTGGGGACCACGAATGTCACAGCAACCCATCCAGTGGTGCGTGAGACGCGCGAAAGCCAAGAGAAATTACGAGTTAGAAAGATGTGTGTTGATACACGATTGCGATTGTTGTTTTTCTCGAGTCCTTTCACACAGAATGCAAAATTAAATGGCGAAAAAGCACATAACAGATCCACTCCTTCTGTCCTTACCTTTCACAATAAGAGCCCCAGACATGCACTGCATAACTGTTTATGAGAGGGAACTCAATTCTTACTCAAAGCATTTCGCTAGAAGGAACTTCAATAAAATAGCTTATAGCTTAGGCTATAAAAACATTTTTTTCCTGCTCTGGGTCAATAGGATCACGGTCCTCTGCCTGCATTAATCTATTCAAACCTTTCTTCACTGCTGGTATGAATAGTTTTCATACGAAATATTTGCAGCCGAGTATTTCGCATTTAAGTGACATTTATTCATCACGCCCTGGTGTACCAAAGACTTCACTGCTCGTTTCCATGTTAATGGCATTTTGAATGACGGAGTATAAATGCCCTTGCTGCTCGGTACCGGCTTGTATTAGCATCGTAAATAATCATGAGAGTCATGTGGTTAAAAGAGCATTGTTTAAAATGATGAAGCATGGATTTAGATGTCTGAATAAAACTCTCGACAGCCATGGGGGTTGCCATAGTTTTTTGGTATCGCTTCCTGGTTTTATATATTTAAGATTACGACCGTTTCTGACGCGCGTTTGAGAGCGACAGGGTGTCGCTGGTGCGGCCGGAGCTCGTCACGGCAGAATGAAGGATACCTGCCTTGTTAAAACCGAAGCCTCTCCTTTGATCATCAGTCATACAGAGGGTCAGCGTGGCCTTCCCGTGTGTGACTCACTTTTGCTTGACGGTATTCCGCCCATACACAGTAAATATTTAACTACACGCAATTGGTGACATTCAGTTTTTTTCTGTATCCAAATTCACCTCTTCTCCAAAATGACTGTGGCATTTCAGTGCTTGAATTTTTTTTTTTTTTTTGTTCTAGTGCCGGGCAAGTGGCGGCTTGTGTCAGGCCGCATTAATTTGCATGTTTTTGTTATCATTTTTCAGATGAAACCCTGAGTGGAGGTTTCCCTTATTGCGCCTGTTAACGGAACATGTTTTAAATTTCAGGCTCACAGGTTTAGAAATTGCAACAGAGCAATCGGCATAAAGTACAATGAACTCTCTTTTATGGAATTGCTGCTGTTATCGAGAAACACAAACAGTGAGATGGCAAAGAGGAAGAAAAAAAGAAAGGGAGGGGGAGGGGGAGTTGGGGCAAAGCCTGGAAAGTTAAGAGGAGGAGAGGGTGGTGGTGGAAAAAAAAAAAAAAAAAAAGGAAAGCAAAAGGGTGGAGAGCGGGGAGGAGATGCAGAGAAAGAGTGAGATAGCAAGAGAGGGAAAGGGGAGGGGGGGGGGCGGGCGTTAGAGCAAGAGGGAGACGGGAATGGATGACGTCGTCAGTGGGGACGGAGGGCTATTTTAAGGACGTGATAGGGAGACGGCCGCTGAGCACTCATCTGGGCCGACGTCACAGATGAGATCAACTGTCTTTGCGACCTGCCAGCTCGATCACGTGACCCCGTAATGACCTTTGCTATCAGTGAGTAGATAAGTGCACGGTCAACCGCCGAGCAGAGAACTGCTGTGGCGAGCAGATACACTGCTGCAAAGAAAACAAGCGGAGAAAGTAAAAGAAAGCCCAAAAAAAAAAAAAAAAGAAAGAGAAAGAATCAAGAGAGCGTAGACGGATCTCTTGAGAAAAAGAAGTGGAGGGGGTAAAAGCAGATGGAGAGATAGAGGGAAAGAAAAACTAATTAAGCAAGAGTGTGAGTGCAAGGACCAAGGGTGGAGAACAGGAAGACAACAGGACAGAGATATAGAACAGAGGAGCACCAGCCAAGATTGAATTAGCCCGCAGCCTCGGCTACCCCTAAGCCCAGGATGGAGGAGGATTAGTGGGCAGGGATTCTTGAGTGTGTGTGTGTGTGTGTGTGTGTGTGTGTGTGGGTGTGTGTTAGTGGAAGTATTCAACCGTGTGGGAGGAGAGCAGGGCGATTTGGCAAGTTTGAAAACTTGCTTGCACCAACAAAGGAAATGCCTGCATCTGGTATTCATCACTGTGTACTGTACGCGCACATTCCCCCCCCCTGCTATTATCTCCTTATCTGTTGTGCTTTGGTGTAGAAGTTCTGGGAGTGCTGGTGCACATCAACAAAACATGTTGCCTCTGAAATTGAGTTGGTGGTCTCCTCTACAATCGCTGACCTCAAAGAACATAAAAAAAAAAAAAATCTTTTACTACTGATACTACTCAGTGAATGGGTGGTGCCATTGCAAAAAAAACAAACAAAAAAAAAAACACATCTTTGTTTTACCAGAAGTAATTCGCAAGACGTCCATTCTGCATTGCCAAAACCACCTACCCAGCCACCCACACTTCCTGCCCTCAGTCTCTCTCTCTCACTCCTATTTTCTCCCGCCTCCCTCTCTCTCCCTCTCTCTCCCGCTCACTCATTCGTTCTGCTATGTTCTATTTTATACACTTCGCGCTGACACCTAACCTTTGTCGGACCACCAGTCCCTCTGGCGCTACGCCGTGGGCTGTCAAACAGACAAATAAACAAACAGATAGAGCTAACACCCTTCCCAGCTTGGCCGAGTTTCACAGCTATAAAGGTTCTTATCGTGCCCGGCTTGTGTCTTGTGGGTGGATTTCATTAGCTTATTTAGCACATTCAGCCTAGTTCCAGGCTGAGTCCTATTGTGGGCCTTTTAGTGTGAGCAGACCGGCTCTGTAAAAGGCTGCAATTATCAGGTCCACTTTGTGGGGGTGTCGATTTTTACACCATTTTGGATTAGGCTGTGCGGTAAGTGGTTGACAGGCCTGGATCTGCGGTTTGGGAGGACAAGCGCGCCCGCCGCTATGAGTCGTGCGGCGTCACGACACAAGAGAGACTGTGAACAAGACAAATGGTTGGCCGCACATGGACAGAATATGGAACGGAGTGTGAAGCATCGTGTTACAAACGTGATAGGCTAAGCTACAACAGTACATCGTATTCTCACAGGATCCATGTGGAGGCTCAGCTCACGGTGCTGCGCTGATTCACGTTACTACGCTACTACAAGCCGGTAGTTGTGATTACAAATATTGCATTAGAAGATGCTTTAAAAACGTAATTCAGAAGCATATCTGTTGCTTCCTCGCGGCTTTCAACATGGCGAATGCTGAGCCGGCGGCTCGCGGCTAACGGTGCTCACGACACAAACGAGCAACAGCAACAGCGCTGACAGAGCTAACGGTGTTTACCTGAGGAGATGGGCGCTACGCTTCCGGCGAAGACGTCACGGGTCGGGACGGCTTCTTAACGCTGTACGAGCGCAGTGCAGAGCAGCGGCCATTAGCTAGCCTCAACGAAGACACTCACGTGCACTAGAATGGCCGTGTGGCCGTCTTAGCTACGTAAACAAAGCACGTAGCTACGTAAACAAAGCACGCAGAAACTCGGATTACAACGCGCGCGCACACACACACACACACACACACAGAGGGAGGGAGAGCTGCTCAGGGCGCCATTGCTCCACTATATCTTTACATAGCAAATAGTTGTTTTGCTGCTATATTAATCCTCTGAATCCCGTATGTGAACCTATAACGAACAGTTTGACATTTTGGGGACTATTTTTCCTTCATGGGCAAGAGTTAGAGTAGAGCATTGATATCGTCCTCATGTCTGTACTAAATATGAAGCGACAGCTACGGCAGTTAGCTTAGCATAGAGACTGGAAACATGAGGAAACCGTTAGCCTGGCTCTGTCCAGAAGATAAAGAGAAATACACTTATACCAGCGCTTGAAATTTGGACAGAACCAAGCTAGCTGTTTCCCCTTAGCTCTTTCGCTCTTTATGCTAAGCTAACTGGCTATAGCTTCTCGTTTGACGGACACAAGAGTGGTATCGATCTTCTCGTCTAGCGCTCTGTAAAACAGAGCAAATAAACACATCTCCAAACAATGTCCAAACTTTTCCTTTAACCACACAAACAAGGCGGCGCATGAACTCAGAGCGCAACTATGCAGTAAAAGGACTGACCGCCATTACATAATTTAATCCCTTTCTATAACCGGTGGTTAACGTTGTTGATCAACACACTCCGCGCATCAAAACATTCACATGCGAGGATGTGAACAATTGTATTCTGATTACACACTCGGTACTCAAAGTATGTGTAATTGAAACATTACTTGACACTTGGGAATGTGTTGGCTGAGGACGGAGTGACTAACGTGTTCTAAATGTTATATAGAAACAGAACACAAACAGTACATAATGTTACTCATAACTGCACACACACACACACACACACACACACACACACACACACACACATACACATTCAAACTCAGCCATATGATGAATGTTCCATCTGTAGAGAATGAATACAGCGAGCTCAATTGTGAAATGTTTGGACAGCATCCAGTGTGCCTCTGGGCGCTGTTCAATCTACAGAGGTTGTTGCGTTTAGTCATCGCTCACTCAGCAGCAACTGAAAAAAACCTAAACTCTGCAGAACGAACCCAAGCTGATGTTGTGATTCACGCGTCAGTCATTGACCACCACATGTGGAATTTGTAAAATGAAATGCATGCTATCCCGAGAGTTTCATTACAAAACTTTTCAGGAAAAAAAAGTCAGGAGGAGGAGGGATGGGGGACGGGGGGACGGGGGGGGGGACGTCGTGACTCGCATTACTGGAAATGAGGGTCTGGCTGAAATGTCCCTGTCTTGGATGTCCAGAAGTTACTGTAAACTGTGACTGTGACTATATCAGAGTCTGATGTGACACTTTCTTTTCTTGTCCTCTTGTCATGGCACGTTTTGCATGTTTTTTTTTTCTCTCTCTCTCTCTCTCTCTCTCTCTCTCTCTCTCTCTCTCTCTCTCTCTCTCTCTCTCCGGCCTCGTTGTCTGCTTTGGTGTGTGCAGCCGTTAGCGCTCGAGATGTGTCATCAATCATCTGCGCTGTGAGCGAGCAGCGCTTCAAACGGGGCTCCTTCTTCTGCAGGTGTGGGAATGAGAGGCCCCCGTCCGCACGGAAGCCCTTCCCACTCCCACTCGACTCCTCGCCCCTCTGCTCTCTGAGGACTCTTTTTGAACTTGATCCCACTCCACAGTTGCCACTACTGTGACCAGGAGATATGTTTGTAATATACTTACTGACAGAATTTGTATCTGTAGCACGATACGGTCCGAAAAATACTGACAAATTGTTCTTCAAAACCAGATTACAGATCTTTTTTATTTTTTTATTAAAGTTACTGCGAGGAACTTTTCACTGGTTATGAAACGGTCTCAATGTAATACTTTGATTGGCTGTTTCTTCTACTTATTCTAAATGTTCAAAATCATATTGAATCATGCAGGTTCACCAGAAACTCCTTCAGCTCAGACTCCAGCGAGGCCTCCGGCACAACGGACCGACCCAGATCCGGCTTTGCTGCCGCCTTCGACCTGCAGTTGGACGCTCCGGCGGGAAGAGGAGAGCTCGGCGCCTCCTCCTCCGGCCAGGAGCAGAGCTTCACCCCTCTGCTCCTCCGGTCCCCGCTGGGAGTCAACACCGACACTACGCTGCTGGAGGCCCAGGCCGTATTGTTGGGCCCGCTGGAGGGAAGGGAGGCACGGGAGAACCAGAACCAGGACTGATCGGGGCAGACGCTCAGACCCTACTGCAGTAAAATGAGAGGTTTTCTAAAAGGACTCTGGTGACCGCCAAAATCAGCACAAATCAAAAGTTCCTTGGATACATACATTCATGACATGACAGCATCCTATACTGCTCATCATACAAGCGATGAGTCAGCGTGTGCATTATGTCTTATCACGTGTGTCAATACATGTAGGATTACATCATACATGTGATGTGTAGCGTAGGAGGTTCTGCGTCATTCAGACCAACAGCCACATAACCGTCTCGGCCCGGTTTGCTGACTGGCAATTGTGAAATAAAACTGTTGTTTGGATTTGAGAAGAAGGACATTTTGAAATACAAATGATTGGAATCAAATAAAAACGATTTAAATTCAAATTGACGGGATTATGGATCACAACTGGATCACAGTTTAATTGGTATATATTTTATCTGTATTTATTCAGTTATTTACGTCATTATGTCTCATTTGTGTTATTAATTTATGTATTTGCTCATATGCATATATATAGAAAAACAAGAATGAATTGTGTGTGTGGTTTATGAGAATAACTTTTAGATATCAATAGTCGCACTTACAAAAGAAAATAATTCATCAACGTTTTAAGACTAAAATAATAGAAATGAACAATGTACATAGAGGTTCATGTTTACAGGTACATTACGATGAAATGTTAAATATAAAATATTTAAATATTTGATAATTAATGTCCTTTTCAGACGTCTTTTGAATAGCGATAACGTAGACGTTGATTGTATGGAAATAGGGTTTTTCCAAAGAGACGGTCCTCTGTGTTCCAGTGAATGTTGATTAAGGAAAGTCAACAATAAGGAAGATAAACGTCCTCAGAGCGTCTTGTGGAATATGAGTGAAACCTTCCTGTACAGAGAAAAGCATGGAAATTCATACTATTTCTGTGTTATGTTGGTGTGTATTGACTAGCATGTCCTCCGTGACCCTGTGTCCCCTCATCGCTCACCACCAAGTAACTTGTTCCCCGTATTTCTGAATCCAGTTTAATGTCTATCAGTTTGAAATGGACTCCACAAGCACAATTCAATCTCATTGGCCAGTCTGCCCCGTTACAGATCGCTCAAAGGGCGTAATCCAGAAACTTTATCCACTTACAGTAACGGGGCACTCAGGCTGCAGTCAATACCATCTCAAAGATAACGCGGCGATCGAATCAGAGACGCATAAAAGATCTGGAGCCGTGTTTCAGTCAAAACCAAAAAGCGAAGGCCCGGGATAGGAGCGGGTCGGTCAAATCGAGACTTTAAGCGATGACGCATCCTCCGCGAGGCGAGTGCACTGACTGAACTTGTGCCTTGTTTCTCCGCCGGTTGTAGTGGCACGCAAGGTATGCAGGCCTCTTATGTGTGTGTGTGTGTGTGTGTGTGTGTGTGTGTGTGTGTGTGTCAGCTTCCTGTGGTGCGGTGTTTTGCGAACGTGGCGATGGCCCCGGCGAGGTGTGTCCGTCCCACTCACAGCCGCTCGGCGTGAATCAGGGAGGAAATGGTGGCAGGAGAACAACAGGCAGCAGGCTGAGCGCGTCGGGCATGGTTCATTTTTCTCCCGAGGCAGAGGGCGGCCCACTGGTGACTTTGATGGATAGGAATGCTGCTCACCCACACACACACACACACACACACACACACACACACACACACACACACACTCACACACATACACGCCCACGCATGTCCCACACACTAGCAACGTAATCACATATACAAACTCGGGTGCGCGCGCGCGCACACACACACACACACACACACACACACAATCACGCGCCGGCTGCTCTGTCCCACCAGATCTGATATCCAATGAGAAATGTTTACGACCCGCCCACACGGCCTTCCTCCCTTGTCAATAAACTCTTCCCAGAAGTATGTGTGATGCATTATCATGTAGCTGCATATGGGGTTTGCTCTTGCATCCTCCATCACAGGCTTACCCATGTGCATCTTGCTGCACCATGCAGCACACACACGGGTGGGTGGGGGGTGGGGGGGGGGGGGGGGCATTTGGCTTGCCGATGATAAATTTGTGCATTAACACCATTGTTTTTTCCTCAATCAGATTGTGATTCGTCACATTAGCGCAGATAGAATGAGGGGACATACCGTACTAGCTGCTGTGGATTAAAACAAATGACGTGCCGAAAATTAGGTCTCCACCCAAAATACATAAAAAAAACATTTTCCAGGGGGGATGGGGGGGGGGCTGCTCTTTTCTAGGGATCCAGGACTTTTCCAGGATATTTGTAGCGATGATGTAGCTGGTAGGACGGACGCCAAAAATACATTCCGTTCGCCTAGCCTAGCCAGCGTGTAGCCAGCCGGAGTTTTGGGCCTCCCATTCATCGTTGTGACCTCGGCCTCCCATTCATTGTCATCCCACTCTCTCTACACACGTTTAAAATCAATCGCATTTAGAGTTGAAGCACGAACCTTAACCCTTTGCGGCCAAAACAAGCTAGCAAGCATGTGAGCTTTAGCGCCTGAACTAAACATGCTAACCAATTTAAACGGTATTCAACCGTTATGTGTGTCCAACCTGCATGTGCTTCCAGGTGATGTGACGCATGTCCAAAATACACGATTAGCTCTATCAGATGGCAATGTTCTCCACTTTTTTTTTTTGGGCTCGATAGCCCGGTAGTTCATTCTCAGTCGAAAGGGAAAAATGTTGAAATCACTTTCCAGGACATTTCTTTCTCCAGAATGAGAAAATCGACGTTACGCACCGTTTGTGATGAAACACATCGGATTGTCTGCTCGACTACGAGGTCTTAACTCGGTCGGAAAAAAACGAGGTCAGGGTGTTCTGCACGACCCGGAGTCGTGCTGACAGCCAGACCTGCTGACAGGCACAGCTCGAGCCGCCTCACGGCTGAAAGAAGAACTTGACTCTCTCGCGGCCGGAGTGACAAACACACATTAGCTTCCGCTGTGCACTGAACACCTCCAACACACACACACACACACACACACAAGGGTCCCGCCAGCACGACAAGCATCAAAACAAGCTATGCGAGGCGACATAATTCAAAAAGCGCAGCGGTTTTTTTTTTGGAACTCCTAACAAAGGGTTGCGTTGCAAAGCACAGGAGGGAGTTTAACCAAACTCCTTTCACTTTGTTCATCTGAGTCAGCATCTTCCCCCAGAGAGAGAGAGAGAGACACACACACACACACACACACACACACACACACACACACACACACACACACACAGAAAGAGATGGAGACAGATAAAGCTGTTAGTGCCGGGCAAAGACAGAGACCTTTGTCTGCTAACTCGTGGAGTCTCTGGGAGATGTTTCTTTTCGAACACACTCTGCTTTCTCTATCTTTCTCACACACACACACACACACACACACACACACACACACAGGGATGATTCAGTTCTCAGACAGTGTGATAACACGCTGCCGGGGCACAGCGCCCGCTGCACATTGTGTGTCTCTGTAATCAAGACGGAGAGTCCGTGCCGGTCCCGAGGCTTGAAGAGGAGGGCGGTTTCATGCCCGGTGCATCGGTAGCGTGCTTTACGCAACGTCTCTCTCTCTCTCTCTCTCTCTCTCTCTCTCTCTCTCTCCTGTCCTTGAGGTGAACCGTATGGCGATGGTTATCACGTATCTGAGCTACACGGACGTGACGGCGACACTCTCTGTGACGCCCGTGTCTGTAATGCATTCGAAACATGCTAATAATGCCACATAATGTGCCAATAGCGCTGTATAATTATAGTCGTAAGCACCCATAATAAATCATAATGAGCTGCACCAATAATCATAACACTTTATACAAATGACTTATAAGGTCCTGCATCATAACGCTTCATGATTGTCACTCACTGACATTTTTTGTTTTTTTTTTGCATTGGATCATAATTCACATAGTTGAAAAACATGATCTATTATAATGCATTATAAATCCCTGTTATAATGCATTATAATGTGATTGTAGTGTTCAGTGTTTGCTTTATGTAATGTGAACTAAAAAAAAAAATCATGCAATCTAAAATGTCACTGATTGACCTGTAATTATGAAATATCATGATTCTTGACTTTAAACGTTATTAAAAAGCAGTTTTTAATTAAATGATTGTAATAAATCATCAGGAGTGCTTATAACTATGATTATATAATGCTATAAGCAGATAATAACACATTAAAACACATGTTATGATGTCATTATAATATCAGAGTATCAGTAATAATAACCTATGGCCATAATTAGTTATTTTACTTTTAATACTTAAAGTACTTTTTAACTGACAATACTTGCAAAACAATGTAATGCATTCTGTCACTTGTCATTGAGCATATTTTCTATTTAGGTCCATCTCTACTTTCACTTGAGTATAGAATGAAAATATAATTTTTTTTATGTTGTATAAAAAGGAAGTTGACGGACTGGTAACATAAGTGACTTCCCTCATGTTTTTGACAAATGCCCATAAAGATTCCCCAACAGATGCGCACAGTTCCCCGAAATCACAGAAACTAATCGTGCCAGAAAAGTTTTTGTTTATCAGTTGGACGTGTCCTCGTCTCCATGGAGCCTGTTTACCTGCTCTCTGTTGCCCGGTGACATTTCTCCCTCTCGTGTCGTCAAACACTGGCAACGCCCCTCGCGCCGCCGAAGCGTCCGCTTCGTTATCTGTTTTTGTTAAGGTGGAATAAAACAAGACCGGCGGGTGTTTTGTTACTATTTACATCTCCAGCGTCCATTATTTAAAAAAAAAAAAAAAAAAAGCTTCAGCTGCTGCTCAGAGAGCCGCGCGCGCATTGACACAGTTTTTTGGTATCTATTGCGGGCTCTGCGTGGACACATTATGTCTCCCCCCCCCCCCCCCCCCCCCCCCCTCCACTGACGGGCACGCGGCTGGACATCTGAGGCGAGTTACCGGAGGAGGTGTAGGGCGGGGGGGCGGGGAGCGAGGCCACCTTAAATCCCATGCTGACATAACGAGAACACTTACACTCCGCCCATATCCGAGAAGAGTCGGTTAAAGAGGTGTCTCACCTTCCCGTGCTGAGCTCTCACAACCGAGACAGACGCCGGCGCGCTCACAACGCAGAGGACGTAACCGCAGCTCCTTATTGGTCGGGAGGTCTTGGTGCGTTTGCCGGGACACGCACGAGTGGATATTCAGGTGTTTTGGATTTATCTCTTGAGTTTTTATATATATAATTTTTTTTTTTATCACCACTTGGGTTTATTTTACATGCCACAGCTGGGGGAACACACTGGAACGCAACACACTTTCGCGCGAAGCATTAAAGTTCTCGCCACAATAATTGGTAAGTGCATTTTTAATATCCAACTTTTTTTTTTTCTTTTCTTTTTTTTTCTTTCTTTGAGTCATTTGAACAAGTTTACCGTGTTATCCGGTTTTTTTTACGTATTGTGTCAGTGGGTTAATAAATGGATTTTGGAGACAAGCAGTCAATCGCGGATCGATAGAAGCACGTTGTCAAGCGATTGGATGAGCCACCTTCCATGTAAATGTCGCGGACATGATTAACTTAATAAGGGCCGGTATCGACGACAGGAGAATGTCACCGGTACTGTAAATTATAATTAGTATCTGACAGTAAGTCGTTGCTGATGTCGTGTGTGTTTTTTTTTTGAAGCGCAATAAGGACCTTTTTTATTCGATCACACTGCGGTGGTGACAACCATGCTAAGAGCATAATGAGCTCATTTCATCATCGAGCTCCAAACAACAATTATTAAAGTCATATTCCTGACGGGTAAAAAAAAACAAAAACGTTTGCTGTAAAAGTCCAAAATTGCATTATGCAAAAGTGAGTCACTTGCAAGTTTGTCGAGGTTCCTCCTTCGACCACTGGGTGGCGACCGAGTATCTCCTGCGTCAACGTTAAAGCCCCGACTCACTCTGTTTAGGTAATTACCAATCTGTCCCTCGGTGTGTGGACGTCCCTGTGCTTAGTTTTGTCATCTCACCAGACATTTATTGCAAATAATGAACACGTGCAGCACTTCCACCGTTTGCACTTTGTGTCATATGCATATTATTTGCTTTTCACTGTCAATGCAACAACGGGCCTTCTGATCGTGCAGATTAAACAAGTGTAGAGATCACTGGCGTGCAGGTGCTTTTAATGATGAATGATCTATTTGTTCCCGCACAAGATCAAACATAAAGCATTGTCTACAGCTGGTACCTGAAATGAAAAAAAAATAAACTAGCTGGGTACTTAGTTATTATCGATTTACTTCGTAAAAATAAGTAAGTAATTGCCCAAGTTAGTTAGTAAACAACTCGTCTTTATACCTCAGTTAACTCAAACGCCCCAGCGAGCTTCTTAAAGGACCACGGACCTCAGCTTAGACACCGCTGCTGAGGTACGGGGCTCATATTTTCGTCCTATATGCTGTAATTTATTATGAATGGCCTAAACTCGCCTGCCCTCCACGTGGGTGTGGATCCCTTCTCGCGATTGGCTTAAGTCAGCCAGCGTTTCTAACAGGAGCTCTCCTGTGATTGGCCGGGCCGGCTGTGGGGCTTGTGGGCGGTTTTTTTCTTCTTTTCTTTTTTTTTTTTTTTATCGACGGTGGAAGTGGGATACTTTGTGGACAACGTTCATTGTCGATATTTCACAGGAGCCGCCGTGGGTACGAGTGCGCAGCGGAGAGCCTCTCTCTCTCTCTCTCTCCACGAAACCGTACGAGGCTTTGCAGCTCCCGGACTGAGTGTTTTCTCATCTAAAGCTCACAAAACACCGAGAGGAATTTATATTCTTTTTTTTTTTATTACTATTATAAACCCGTTTTTTTTTGTTTTAAAGGTAAACCGCCTGTGTAAATGAGCGTCCGTGGCAATTTTTTTTTTTGCTCATTTTTTTTTCCTGACAACATACTTGCGTTTTACCCATCTATGTAGCATTTAGGGAGACTCTTTGCTTTGCACGTGAGCAACAAAGAATAAGAAGAAGAAGGGGGGAAAAAAAGGAGGTGTAGCAGAGAGAGAGAGAAGCCTTGTTTAGTTGACTTTCCTGTGGGAATATTCTCATGATATCGACCGGAGAGAAGACGGACCCGGGTTGTATTCGGACTCTCGGAGCTCTCTGAATGCTGCCTTTCAACAAGGGCCGGTAGCCGAAGCGACGGATCCGCTTCACCATCCTCCTCCCCCCCCCACCCCCCACCCCACCCCTACCCCAAAAACCCCGCTTCATCTTCGGCTCTGCTCGTCTCTCTCCCCCCCAAAACACTTCCCTCTGAACCACAGGTTATCGGATGGACCAGCACCCCAGCGCCCGGAGCTGCACCAGTCGCGGGGCTTCGTCCTGTGAGGCCGTCCCGACGGAGCCCTCCATGAATCTGTACATCCACTCCACCACCGGCACACGCTTCGAGCTCTCCCTTCCCCAGGAGGAGACCGTGGACGGACTGAAGAGGAGGCTGTCGCAAAGGCTCAAAGTGCCGAGAGAGAGACTCGCTCTGCTACACAAAGAAACGTGAGTAACTGTAACCTGTTTCCTAGAAGTGCTGCAGCCTTTTCTATATATGGTAAAGATCATAAACATTATTGTTTCCCCCTTTAAAGGGCAGCTATACGTTTACCGTAATGTTTAGACTATTCCGCAGTATTATTTAAAAAAAAAAAAAAAAATTGCGAATAGATCCGCGTTCACCCTCCGGGCCTGCAGCGATATTCTTTATTCTAATGCTTTCGGATTTATGCGAGGCAGAGCTCTCGGGAGGCGAACTCTCGGCCGCGTCGGTCGTCGATACGTTCAAGGAAACCACCGACCGATCAGGACGCACGGGTATTGGAATTACGCACCGGGGACGCACCGGTCACTGGCACCGTATTGACGAGGCGATCTGCAGAGTTGCATTGATTCATGCCCTCCTCCTTCGTTATAAACACTGAAGCCTGACTGAATTACTAATGCTCTGGGAATCAGACCTGTTAAACATTAATGAGGAAAGTCACGGGGACTTGGTAGCCTGTAATTTATTTACCGTGCTGCTGCTGCTGCTGCTGCACAGGCATATATATTGTTTCTCTTGAACTTGTCCCTGTGTGTCCTGCGTGTTGGTTGGGTGTTACATGGTAATAGCCAGTGGAGCTCCTGAAGCAGAATAACTCCTAAAGTATAGGTGGTGTACAACAGTGCAGGTGGTGTTATGTAAAATAGATAAATAGAGAAGGGCGGCTTTTAGAGCATGCAAACAGTCAGCATTGCCCCCCCCCCCCCCAAATCCCCTCCCACCTATTGTAATCACCCACTAAATCACATCATCCTTTAAAACCTACCCCCCCCCCCCCCCCCTTTTTTTTTTAAAATCCCCTCCTGCTCCTCAAACATGGAGACCTGCAGCACGTCGCGGGGCGCTGAGGGGCCTTTGTTCGGCTGCATGGGGGTGAGATGTGGGTCATGCCTGTACAGCAGGCTGTCCTGAAACAATCCCTCGGCCGCGGTGGGCTTTCGGTGCATCGTGACCGGTCCAAAGACCACTTCCTCATAGAGAGCACGCAACTCCGTGCTCTGCACCAAAAACACGAAAACAGAGCAAAGCAAGAAACGCCATTATGGAAATCAAACTTTCTGCAGAATCAGCCGTTCGTACTACGGTTCCTTTTAAGAGCAGCGGACCTGCATGTGGTGAGAGGAGGGTTCACGCCACGCTGTTTTGTTTTTCGTTCCCCTCGTAGCTGTTGCGCGGTTCCGGTTCTGGAGTTTCTGCTCCTCGTTTAGCGCGACTCGAAAACGGCGAAAGAAAATACTCACCTCCACTTAGGCAAGTGGCACCGGTGCCAGATATCCACTGCGAGCGCTTGTCAAGCTCCACTATACTCCAAATTGAAATATGACAGCCCAATCAATACTTCTCTTTCATGGAGCTTTTTCACCCACGGCTCTTTTCCAAACTAGTTTTGAATTCTGTCTAAACCCCCCCCCCCCCCTCCCTCTCCCTCCCTCCCTCTCTCTCCTGGCTGAAGGCTGTTTGTGTCTGAAGAGAGAAGATATTGTCAGCACCGTCTAATTATCTTATTCTCTTTTAACCCTTCAGGCGACTAAGTTCAGGCAAACTCCAGGACCTTGGCATCTCCGATGGGAGCAAGTTAACACTTGTACCAACAGTCGAAGCAGGATTAATGGTGAGGCTCACCTGGCCGTGTTGGCTTGCAGTCCCCATAAAAAAAAAAAATATATGAGCTTTATGCATATGTATTACTTTACATATCACTATTTTTAGTTTCTTAATACATATTCTTTTCCTCTCTTTGCAGTCTCAAGCATCAAGACCCGAGCAGTCAGTAATGCAAGCCTTGGAGAGTCTCACAGAAACTCAGGTAAGAGACCGTTTATGCAATAATGCAACGTGGTTGCAATACAAACCGAGCTTTGGGTCTTGTGTGTGTGTGTGTGTGTGTGTGTGTGTGTGTGTGTGTGTGTGTGGATATATCGGAGGTTGTAGCGTCGGTTAAGTGCAGAGCAACAGACAGATATGACAGAAACAGAGAGAGAGAGAGAGAGAGAGAGAGAGAGAGAGAGGAGATGAGCAGGCTGCACAAGCCTCTTTGCTTGTCTAATCTCAGCCTCTTAAACAAGCCAAGCTAGACATCCAGCATGAGCTGTTGGGATATAATAAGCAGCAACACCCCTTGTATCCTAGTAACATCTGTGATAGCGTGTGTGCGTGTGTGCGCGAGCAAGCAAGCCGCTGCAGGAAACCGGGAGCGAAACACCTAAGAAGAACGGCTTATTTGCGAGCTGAGAGAGGACACAGCAGCACATATATAACACTCACTGCCACCTCTCTGTTTATACCTTGATCTGTAATCTCGCTCCACTCCTCCTGTTTTATTTCATGCTCTAACACACATTCACACGCACACACGCACACGCACACACACACAGGCAAGTTTCCAGGAAGTGCGCCGTGACTGCAGCGTCGCCTCACTCACTCATACACATAGTGCTGGATCATCAGATGACAGCCGTCTCGCTCGGTATTAGCATAGGGTTCCTGGAAGCCTTAGCGTGCGCGCAATAGGGGGGCCTGTGCTCCTCTTACAGTGAAACGGCTCCGTAGGCAGGCCGGCAGAAGTGCAGGATGCGTTTTGAGTCAGCGTGACGTGACTCTGCCAAAAAAAAAGAAAAAAGAAAAAATGATAGATAGTGAGAGTAGAGCAGAAAGAGGCAGAGAGTTCTCAGGCGCTGGCCGTGTGGAGAGAGGGAGAGAGAGAGAGAGAGAGAGAGAGAGAGCGAGAGCGAGCGAGAAGAGAGGCGATAAGGCTGAGTACACACACACACACGCACACACAGGCGACGGTGTGACGTATGAAACACTCTGCAGCTGACTGACTGACTCAGACCTACTTCCTTTTGCGGCGTTGGGCAACACCGAGACGTGCGTAAGTGCATCGGTGATGCGCCGTCGACTGATGTCAAAACCGGACAAGGTGGCGAAGTGAGTGATGCGTCTGTCCAAAGAACGACGCCGTGCGTTAAGTCAGATTTTTTTTTTTTTTTTTTGTTTTGTATTTTGTTAATCACGAGGATGTGGGCTGATCGGAGATAGAGGAGTTTGGTTCGGAGTCTCTTCATTCCCCGCTGATCATTTTCTGGTGGAAATCCTGGCCTTGTTTTGTTTGTGTGTGTGTGTGTGTGTGTGTGTGTGTGTGTGTGTGTGTGTGAGTGAACTCAGCATGTGTCTCGTAGCGCCAGCAGCCGATGACTGCGCGCGCGCGCGTGTGTGTGTGTGTGTGTGTGTGTGTAAGTAAGTGTGCGCGCCCATGCCCATCACGTTGGCACTCCTTTTGCTGGATCAGCCAATGAGCGGCCGGCGTTTTCCACCAGAGGCGGACAGAAGAGCTGATTTCTCAACTTGCCCTCTTTGCTCCTCTTTGCATCACGAGTCACACGACTGGCTGCAGTGAATATGTTTTTGAAAAGCTAAATGTCATCAGATACGGACGGAAGCCGAATATTTAGTGTTTTGCGAATTGTGGAAATGATCTTATTTCAATAAACCGTACAATTGCAGCGAGGCAGAGCGGGCGGACGTCGTAGGCTACGACTAAAGTTATTCATTCTAATAACTCTAATCAGCGTTATGAATGAAGCTTTTAAACTATTGCTTTTTTTTTTTTTTTTCTTCCTTAAGAATTGCTTATCTTGCGTCACTGTTGCGTTCGTATTTGTGCGATATTAATTGTAACCCTGCAGCGGCCGCAGAGGGAAGGCCACCGTGAGGCGGACAGCGGGGTAGAAGGTTAAAAAAAAAACAAAAAAAACCACAACAACCCGGCATAAAGCTGCTTTAGTGTGTTTTTATCCCGAGAAATTGATTCCTCTTTATAATTCATGAAGCGGAATGGAATGATATAGATTGCGGAGAGATTAAGGATCCGAGTAAGATTAGAAAAATAGGAACACAAAAGCTTCCCCTCATTCCCCCCCCCCCCCCCCCCCCCCTAACTCTGGGGCTATCAAAAATCAATCAATGCACTTAGCTCTTAAAAGTGTCTGACATGATAACTGATATGCCCATACACCCAAAAATAGCCTCGGGGAGATGCGGGGCGGTTGCTCGCTGCGCTAGCTGGAGAAGAAGCGGGTGTCAACCCCTGGATCTCTAATACCCCCCCCCCCCCCCCCCCAACCCCCCACCTGTGATTTGGCCATGTGAGGTCTCATTTTCCAGATCGGGTGTTTTCCAGGAAGTGTGTGTGTGTGTGTGTGTGTGTGTGTGTGTGTGTGTGTGTGTGTGTGTGTGTTCATGGAAGACCAGGGGGCTGAGCGGATCGCCTCATGACTTCGTCTTTTTATCAGGAGTCTGGGGGAGTTTTTTCGCAGCTAGCCAACCGACCGACCGAGCAGAACATGACAGCTTCCAGGGTTGTTTCAGACTTTTTGTGGAGCGAGTTAGATACAAAAAAAAAAAAAAAAAATGTTTTATGGAAATAGAGCCCCGGTAATTATCGAAATGGGATTTTTTTTTTTTTTCTTCGCTCCATCTCCCCCCCTTTTTTTCCCTTCTTCTCCCTCTCTTATTTCTGCTTAACAGCTCTCCCAGGGCCCTATAATTTAAATGTGCTGCGGTTTGCATGTCCGGCTAGCTGCCTCGGTTTGACCGTGATGGCTGGCTTCTCTAGCAAGGACAATCCTGGGCTGCTTTAAGTCCTCCTCTGGCATCTCCCTAGACTTTTTTTTTTTCTTTTTTTTTTTTGCATGACATCTAAGCTGTATTAAGCCACTGCCTCGCGACGGCCCATCAAAAATACAGTTGCCTGTGCTACTCTCTTCTCCTTCTGTCTGCTAAATAGAGGTTGTGTGTTCAGCTCACATACGCAGTCATGGGTGGACACACACACACACACACACACACTCACACACACACACACACACACACACACACACTGAACACCAGAATTGAAAGGATATATTTAAGAGGATTGAGGATTGAGTTCAGAGAATGAGAAAATGTCTGATCCCAGTAGTGAAACGAACGAACACTCGCAAGACAAGCAGTGAAAGGGAAATGAAAGCAATATTCACGATTTCTGGGCATGTGCAGACGGTGACATCGGCTCTCCATCTATTGATCTTGGTATTTGACAGAAAGAGAAGGATTATGTGTCCCTCTCAGCACACAGGGACTATTTGCTCATTGATGCACATTGATGTTAGAATAAAAGCCAACCAGGCATCTCCCCCTCCATTGCCCTTCCCCCAAGCAGCCTCCTCTTTGTTCCTGTCTTAAAGCATGAGCACCAAACCTGCCCAGCTGACAGGCCCTCAAACACACAACAATGATTGAGGGTCACTCTTTAAGTTCGTCTCTCTCTCTCTCTCTCTCCCTCTGGATCTCCTTTCATCCTCCACACATCCATAGGCGTCAGCTATGCCCGGTGGAGTGCAGCTACAGCGGCGCACGCCGTCGGAGCGAGGCTCAGCCGGCTGCAGAGTGACTAAATATTCGCCCTGAACGTCAAATTTCTCTTTGGGAGGAGGCTGGGGTGTTGCCATTCCAATACGTCCCCCGTGGGGTCCTGGGGGGGGTTACGTATCTGCTCTACTTTTTCTTGCTCCCACCGACAAGCACCTCCTTTCCTCATCCACTCCTCCTCCTCCTCCTCCTCCTCTAGCATCGGTATGGCACAGTTTGGTCATTGTGTCACAGGTGGAGGAAGTAGAAAAAGGAGAGCGTTGCGAGAGTTCTTCTGTGGATTCCGGTAATGGGGGAGGATGAGCTCATGCGCTTGAGTAACTCGCAGATGAAGAAATGCAGGCGAGACTCTAATGGAAGGAAGGAAGGAAGGAAGGAAATCAAGACAAAAGAGGACGGAAGACGTTCGGCTTAATAGTACTAGAAACTGCAGATGATGGACAGTGGCGGTGTGTGTGTGTGTGTGTGTGGACAATCAACTGTGCATGTGCGCACGTGACTGTGCGTAAAACAGCTCAATGCGGACGGTCAATAGGTTTCCTTTTTTTCCTGTAGAACACCTCATCTAGATGCGAGTTAATCAGCAGGATTGGCACTACTGGAAATCATTGGAGAGTAATTGTATCGAGGATTTGGGAGTGCAAGGAATTGAAAAATGGCTCAAGTCGGTTTGTTGGTCAATATGAGAGGATCCTCCTCTTTTTAAAAAAAAATATTGCTCCCTCTGTCCTTCCCACTGCCATTTGAAATGAAGGCTTTGTATATGCCTGCGCTGTAAGAGAGGGACTCTTTGCTCTTTAGAATGCTAATTTTGTTTTGTCGCCCCCTAAATGAACGCGACAGAAATTAATTTTTGCTGCCGGACGTGTAAATCGAATCGTGTGTGTGGAACAGAAGACAATGCTGATCCAAAGGCCTGTTTAGTCCACGCTCATGTATATCCTGGCCTTGAAAAAAATAAAAAAATAAAAAAAATTGCATTAATAAGCTGATCACGCAGTACTTTTGCACCTGTGTAATCCTCATTGTGATGCTTAAAAGCACAGTAG
>NW_027176561.1:93754-188754 GCF_023349555.1 Cebidichthys violaceus | reverse complement strand
TCTCTCTCTCTCTCTCTCTCTATAGGACTTGGATATCTCTCTCTCTCTCTCTCGCTCTCTCTCTCTCTGAGTTGGACCTCTTTCTTTATGCATTGCCTCTTGAATCCGTTCCTTCTCTTGAGTGTTTACTGAATAGATGCAAGAAAGCTTTGTGTGTGTGTGTGTGTGTGTGTGTGTGTGTGTGTGTGTGTGTGTACACGTGTGTGTGTGTGTATGTGTGTCTACAAGTTTGAGTGTGCTGAGGTGTGTGTGTGTGTGTGTGTGTGTGTGTGTGTGTGTGGGGGGGGGGGGGGGGGGGGGGGGGGGGGGGGGGTGATGAGGGGAGAGGAGGAAAGGCACGGCAGGTTGCCATGACAACAACTTTTTATTTGCGCTTCCTCAATGGCGTTGGTGGGATAGATGGATTTATGGATAGATGGATAGATAAATGGATGGATAGATAGATGGATAGATAAATGGATGGATGGATGGATAGATGGATGGATAGATAAATGGATGGATAGATGGATAGATGGATGGATAGATAAATGGATAGATGGATAGATGATAGATAGATGGATAGATGATAGATGGATAGATGGATAGATGATAGATAGATGGATACAAACAGAGACAGTCTGGCAGAGTTATTAGGAAGAGACAGGCTAGTGGGCTGGGGTGCATGGGCAGGCGGGGGGTGGAAGAAGGCAGCAGAGTTGTATGCCTGCTTGCTTGCTTTGTCTGGAACAGAATGTCCCTCTTGTTATACACCCCTCCCTTGATGAATGACAAGTAAGCAACTTGCGAGCAGCCGATACCTTATGAATATGGTGAGATCTGTGTCCGTACCTTCTGATAAGAGGCGAGCGAGCCTCTCGCAAGCAAACGGAACAATGAGGAAACTGCCGTTGTACCGTGGGTGGGTGTTCTTTATGCTTCGGAGCTAAACGATCTGCCACTTTGTCCACAAACGACTCTCGACTAAGAAGCTATCCTGGTGAAGAAAATGGAAAAAAAAAAAGACAAAAAGAAAGTGTTTCTCGTTTCCGGATCAAGAGAAGGTTACAGGACGCAACTCAAACTTCCAGCTGCCCTCATCTAGTTTGATGCGTGACTCTTTGACGCCCACCTGAGGTGAAAAACACAGTCGGCATGCATCTGCAACAAACAAATTAGACATATGCATGAGGCGCTTGCACACACACACACACACGATAGATGAGGAGTGTGCAAATACACAATGTGAACGCATGCTTAAAAAATACATTTGTGCTATTTTGGCGAGGCCTCATTCAGCAAAGAGAGAACAGATGTAACCTACTATGTATACTGAATACTACTAACCCTGTACGAATGTGATGCGATCATTGTTGTGCGACCCGGCTCAGGTCAAACCTTTTGTAAAACATTATACAAACAGAGAATGAATGAATGCCACAGAACTTTCTTACAATATGTAGTTTGGCAGATTTTCCAGTGTAAAAAAAAAAAAAAAACGTGACAAATTGCTGACATTGCGGTTAGCTCTGGCTAACGCTACATTCTCCACTATAGCCTCTGCCACTGTCGACGGAGACGTTTCCTCTGGCGCTGATGATGGAAGAAGCTAACCTCGCTCATTCCTCACTCTTCTGAGAGCCGCACATGTGCAGTAGCGATCAGGCGGGATGTACGGATCGGGTAGAATCCGCGAAAAAATGAGCTGATGAATGACATAAAGTGGTATCGGATCACTGCAGAGACCGATCCAGCAATTTTGGGCTTGTATCAGGGGGGGGAGGGGGGGGTGGGGGGCCTTTCCTTACTGGTATCAGAACAACCCGGAGCCACATGAACCCAACCTATACTTCGGGTTTCGGAGTCAGCTGTGCCTGAGGAGCCCAGATAGAACCATCCGTCCGTCTGCAGGACGCTCCGGTTAACCAGAGATACCCTCCACTGTATTCTGAATATCACAAAAACAAACACACACACACAAACACACACACACACAGACGCACAACGTACACAGTTGGTGTTCATTCTGTGCCACGCCGTTTGCTCACAGCACTATTTTATTCTCTCGACGACAATTTGGGCAACATGCACACACACACACACACACACACACACACACACACACACACACACACACTGATAGACTGTCTATCTGTGTGGGGAATGACTCACCTCCTCCACCTGGAGTAGAGCCAAGCCTTTCCTCGCCTCCTCCCCCTTCATCTGTGTGAGCCCTTCACTTCACTCACTCCAGCTCCACTATGGAAGCATTTCAATCATTCAAATTAGCTGTAATCACAGCCAAAGGCATAGAGTGGGAATGGCGGCACGTCACTCTGCATACTCGAGAACACTTAATACATTGATTTTTTTTTTTTTTTTTTGTATTGAGCATGCTGTGTTTAAAAAAAGAAAACAACAAAAAAAAAAAAAAAACGGGAAGCTGGGGCGGGAATATATAAGCTATATCCAGGCCGAGCCTCCTCTGCCACGCACATGCTTTCCAAGACAAAGGACGGGAGCCGCTAAGACTCCTTTTCCGTCTTCAGACCTGACATGTGAGAAGCGGAGCATCGGTGGCACCAGCTGCAGTCTTCACATAATGACACAAATTATTGGCTCGTTAATGGGCGGCTTAGCCTTGAGTGTTCAGCCGGCAACACCATTCTGGAGAACGAACGGGGGGAATCACAGGATCAATCTCTGCCTCCTTGGACGCGCGATAAAAACGCGGGATGCATCCAAAGGACATCTAATCCACGTCGCAGTGTCTCTTTCTCCCCCCTCCATCTCTCTCTCTCTCTCTCTCTCTCTCCCTCTCTCTCTCTCCCCCCCTCTCTCTCTCTCTCTAATCCATACCGGCCCCTGGAGACTCATATTATGAGACTCCTACACACGCCCCCACCCACACCTTCTCTCTCCTCCACACATCACCCTCAGAACCACTATCTGTCCACCTCCACAGTCGGCCTGTGGACAAACCCAGAATAACAATGTGATCTTGCCTCTTAAAGGCACACGGGCAGCTTTTCACATCATTATCTTTCAGTTCAGGACTGTGTTGCTGTACGTTTATGTGAGCCTCGTGATTCTGGATAGAGGGAATAAAAACCAGCCAGTCACACGTTCATCTCATGGGGATATAAATGTAAATCTGTGGACTATACCTGTTGGTATTTAAATGTGCTTTGATTTGTGTTGTGCAGTAAAGAATGAATAATCGTATAGATACGATTTTTTTAAAAAAGCATCACGGTCAAACTCCAACCCCGAAGCATCAAAAGTGGAAGCCTCTGCAAAGACTGCGGCTCCGGAATAGCAATCAACATCAAACAGAGAGTCAAGTGCAGGATGCACAGCACTTGTAGGCTGCAGTCAATGAAGCTCTCAGAGGAAGCACTGGTCCAGACTGCAACTCACAGGAGGAACCCTGCAATAGGTTTGTGTACAGTGCCCCCTTCTGTCATATCAATTACAGAAATGACACTGCAGAAATATTATTTACAACTTGATATATACATGTATCTATATCTATGTATGTACGTGTATAAACACACGCATATATACAGTATATATACATATGTACATATATACACAGATATATATACACGCACACACACACACATATATATATATATGTGTGTATATATATAGACACACATACATATATGCACACACATACATACTGTACATACATACATGTACAAACATACATATACACACACACACATACATATATACACACATATACAGTACATATACGCATACATATACACACACATACATACTGTACATACATATACATACACACACATACATATACACACACATACATAGTGTACATACACATACATACATACATACATACTTACATACATGTACAAACATACATATACACACACATACACACACACATATATACACACATATACACATACACAGACATACATATACGTACATACATGTACAAACATACATATACACATACATATACACAGACATACATATACATAAATACATATACATACATACATACATACACGTACATACATGTACAAACATGTACAAACATACATATACACACACACACACACATACATACATATATACATATACAACACATATACACATACATATACACATCTATGTTTATTCATTTCCCTCTCTCTTAAATATCTCGACAGACGTATTTTGCAAGTTCTCACCTGACTGAAGTTGTCAGTGAAGCTTCATTGGCCCAAGTCTACCACAATGGAAACAAGTGGTGCTGCACAGGAAGTCATGAGGTGCACTTGTGTGTAGGAGGTGCTGCTACGGTAGAAAACGGGTAGTTCAGAAGTTAGGGAGCTTACTACAGCAGTATCTACTTCTATTTTTAACCCCACTGTGGTCTTAACTTTCTCAACTCAATTGCCTGCACCAAGCACATTCAGTTTAGAGACAGTCCAGAGATCAAAGCGGCTTATTGCAAGTATATTTGATTGTATGTCTGCTCAGTTATAAAACAATATGTTATAATAGTTAACAAGTCATCATGCTTTTCCTTTACTTTTTTATTTTCAGTTGCTTTGACCTCTTCACAGTCTGCCTCAGAGACTTGATTAAAACGTGTTTGTCTTTCTACCTCATCCTATCCATACACACACATGTCCCTGCCCTGCTATAGTCTACGCTGAAAGGCATTGTTATTCACATATGTGCTGCACCTGGCCTATGGTATCACTAAACAGGTGAAGTGTCAGGTGTTCCTCGGCCCTAAATTTAACCAAACTATGCAGCAAATTGAACAACAGCAAAGGGTACTGTGAGGTTCAGTGCTGCCACCTAGTGTGCTAATGTAGAATAGCATCCGTTTGTTCAAGCTTCTTAATATAAAGTCACCCTTTTCACCATGGCCTTGAATATACAGATATTTGGCAGAGGCCATTTTATATATTTACCTCAAGTAAATATATATATATATATATATATACATATATATATATATATATATATATATATATGTATATATATACTATTGTTCAAACAACTGGAAAGTAAATGTTAACTCTAAATGTTTTACTTCAGTAAAAGTAGGCATACCTCCATATAAATATAAAAAAGTACTTAATTAAAAGCCCTGTATTTAAAGTATTACTAAAAGTAGTTAGCAGACAGTTAGCAGAAAGAATTCAGAGTGTTTATCATATACTATATATTGAAATATTAGAACCGATACCTTCAGATGTAAGTAGCATTTTAATGATGTCACGGCGGAGTTGATTTCCACAACTCTAGTACATCAATTTAAGGAGTTAAATCTACAAAGTGTCTTATTTTATAAACCGATAATGTGTTTTATAAGTAACTTTATCTGAAAGGTAAGTAGTAACCGGCTGTGAAGTAAATGTAGTAAAGTAAAAAGTACAATATTTCCCTCTGAAACGTAGTACAAAGTAGCATAAAATATAAATACTTAAGAAAATTCAAAGGATGGTTCCCAGGGACCAACAACAACCGATTAGTCAACTATTCGTTGAAGAGGGGCAGCTCTGACTGAAAGCTATCACAAGTAGAAGTACTGGTATTGCAGTACAATGTCCCCTGTGACTGTTTATATCATGTACTGATGCAACAATGTGTAAGCAGCATGCTACTGCTGTAGTTGGCGGCTCAAGGTGAAGCTAGTTTTAGGAAGAAAAATATTGATTTTATATTAATCAGTACTTTTTTTTGCAAAATATTAAATTTGACCTTTTTGGGCCTTGAACAATTTTTCAATTTAATCCATAGATGATGGAAAGTGCTGGTTTATTGCAATATATTTCATAAGCTTGCCATTCGCTTTATTTAATGTAATTTAATGTACTAGTAAAGTAACAAATAGCCGCGGCTCTCAAATAACTGTTAGAAGCATGAAGTAGCATAAAAGTAAAGCACAAGTAAGTACCTCAAAAACTGTACAGCACTTGAGTAAATGTACTTAGTTGCTTTCCGCCACTGCTGGCTATTGTTCCTCCCATCGTTTCCCCTTCATTTCAGGAGTCGGGGACGATATGCGGATCCACTGCAGAGCAGCTATGCTGAGTATCGCGGTGATGTAACTAAAGTAGGTTGTTATGGAGAGTCTCCGCTCTTAATGTGCAGCCATGCCGAAACGCCGAAAAAGGTCCTCATCCTCCCTTTCTGCGACGTTGTGGAAACTCTAAAAGCCCTAAACCTCATTCAGTACGACAAATGTTCAACAATCCCCTTTAAATGCGTCCAGCTACCCATTACAGAACAAAAAGTGGGATTACGACTTAGCGGAGTTCATTTTAATTTAGTGGTAGAAGATCTAAAAATCAGCTTATAACGTCCTTCAACACGACGCTCTACTGCTCCGATATGGAGAAAGATTGCACAGAGCTGTGTTATGAAACCTTCTGCTTTGAGCCTAACTGAATATTTATACCGAAGCATCAAGTATATTAAGTGTATTAAGTACAACCATGGACCGCCACACCATCACTGAAGCTATATCCTCTCTTTCTTTTTTTTTTTTTGCCATCCGACATGTTTTTGTTGCTATTTCTGGTTATTCGTCGAGGCGCATCAAACGCTTCAGATCAAATTGTTCCGTCCTTGTGCATTTGTGTCAAAACTGAGGGCTTACATGAGGACGGCTCTCCCTAGAGACTCCAAGGTTACGTCAAAGCCACTCACACATTTTAAAAGTACATCCTGCAGCGGGTTAGGACAAGCTGCACTCAGGTCGTCGTTAACAGGCTGCTTTACACAGAAGGCCACTCCTGAGCGGGAGAAAAAAAAAAAAAAAAAAAAACCACGAGTCAGGTCATTTGGTGATTGACAAAGAAATATTTTATGAGGACGCTGCACTAGAAATGACAAACAAGAGCTCTGCGACAATAAATGTATATCATCCCTTTATCCTGGCCTCCTTCGTGCCCTGCAGCCTCTGAATTATTCAGTGGAGCCATTAGAAGATTTACATCTCAAGAAGATTCCAAATTGGCTTCAACATTGAGTCATAGAGGTTGCATCCTCGTATGAATGCAAAGGAGATATTTATAACCGGCAAAACTTTCCAGATGGGTTTTCAGCGTGAGTAATGGATGGATGTACATATATATGCATATATATATATATATGCATATATATGTAAAGTGTGCACGTGCTGTCTTTATGTAGGTTTTAATAAAAGATCATTATGGTCATGTGACAAAAATTGGAAACTGATGTGTCCGAGGCACAATGCGACTTTTGACTATCGCAGATGAACAAACGGCGGGTTGAATGCATTTGACTGGAATACCAATGTGCCTCACTGCTACCTCTGGATCCAGACCATAACACATTCGGCCCGTTCCAGGAATGTAAAGCGCATGAGATGGTTATCACCACAGGTCGTAGATGAAACTCATACTGCAGGCGTAGATATGCGAAACAGATACCTGCAATACCTGCTGTTAAGATAATACAAAATAACATGCAGTGCAGACACAGACTGTCACACACACACACTACAGCAGTGAGCTGTCGATGTGTCATATGGATACGAATACATGTAGCGTGGATAGATAGAATATAGTCTACAGTAGTGAGACAGACGTATAAAAAAACAACATATACACTCCTACAAAAATGCGGGAAAAGCGCCTGAAAATGCAATGAGAGTCTGGTGACGGCGCACCAGGATAGAGAGAAAAAAACAAATAGAGAAATATTGGTGTCAGCGCACCAGTGAAGCATCAGACAGCAGACGACACAGAGCCAAACACATTTTAAAAAATACATACAAATTAGGCCTATATACTGTATATTAGGGCTGTACTGAATGCCATTTTTTTACGGTCAAAGCTTGTTTTTCGTTGTTGTTTTTTTTAAATAAAGCTTTGAAAATCTGTCTTCATATTTAATGATGTCATCACCGGAAAACAAACAAAGGGAACAACACATCTGTCTGTGGAACAATTCGTTTTTTGACCAGCGAGAAACATTTTTGAAAGGCTAAATGCCAACAAATATGGATTGAAGCAGAATATTATGTTGGATAAAAACATGACTTTTAGACTGAGACAATTACAGCGAGGAGGAGTGTGTGTGTGTGTGTGTGTGTGAGTGAGAGAGATGGAGGAAGGTGTAGACTGTATTGCACACAATGCTTCTGTAGGCTATTAATAATAATAATAACAACAATAATAATAATAACTGCAGAGAGCTGCAGGGATGACATAGGTTTGTAGGCCAACCCGGAGGTTAGCATCCCATTGGCTCCCTCGACTAACAGCCAATGGGATTTTTCCATTGGATTGTGGATATTTGCAGAAAACAAGATCTTTGGCGAACAAACATTTATGATATTTACAGGTTTTGTTCAGCAAGATAATCTTTATACATACAGACACTTTTATGACTTTTGAATGGATGCAATCACCAGAATTTTAAAGCGTAAATGCAATCGCGAGAAGTAAAAAGCTAACGTTAGGCTATAAACAAACTTTGGAAACATTGAAACAAACGTCTGCATGTTTTTTTTTAACCACGTTTGAACTGAAATGATTATACCTGCGTCTCGGTGTCCTCATATTGTATCGTATTTAGATTTTGTTTGTTTTGTTTTTTATATGGACTCATGTGTCTGGAAAATAAAGTTGAATAACAATTCCATCAGCTTATTTATTAGATTTTAAAAGAAGGCACTTACTTTTTTTCTAGACGTCGTCCACGCGCCTTTCCCTCTGGACAAAGATGTCAACGACTTTGTCGTTAAAGTCCTCCTTGTTGGGTGTAATTCCTCAATTTCACAAGCCAAGGAGGAAAGTCTCTTTTGGTCCATCTATGCACTTTAGTGCTGTAAACGTCCTCTCCACAGATGAGGAGGTAGAAGGCAGTTAAGAGCAGCTTTAAAACTTTTGTGGCCTGCAGATCATTGTCTGTCAATAAGAGGTAAGCAGCTGCGCAGGCGTCCATCCTTGGGCTGTTAATGAACAGAATAATCAGGCTTTAATCTAAACCAGAGCAAATCATTGTGCATGTCTGGACAGTTTCTTCAGTTTGTTATCATCAAAGTCAGCCTTAGTTGTTTCATCTTGTTGTCTGCCAACACATGCAACAGTTCACCATATTGTCCATGATTGACAATGGCTGCTGCTCTCCTCATTTAGCTCTAACTTGGGAAGATAAACAGGGAACATCTAAAAGTGCCGGAGGAGAAGAGGACACGTGGAGAGCAAAAATAAATAATAAAAAAAAAGAAGCTTGCTAGTCGTTTATTTTCGTCGTAACACTTTCAGCCCCAGAGCGAGTGGGTGTCACGTAACGTGAGGCGGGGTCTAAAAAGTCCTTTTCGCTTCGGAAGGTTCCCGTAACTGAGTGAAATGACCCGGAAGTGTCTGAGTGGCCGCCATGATAAGAGCCGTGTCTCTAAATGCGAAGGAAAGGCGGTTCAATGCTTCCTTTCTTTGCCCCTTCAGCATAGGACACACTGGACCTTCCTTTACCAGAGGAAAGAAGATAAAGAGCCGCCCCATAATTCCTTGCGGCGGCAACATTTAAAGTGACGCACCATTCGGCCGTCCGTGAAAACAAACGATATGTTTATGTTACACAGGTGTAACGATTATACTCTCATACAGTCATAAAGTAATGGGATACATGTTCATGAACATGAATAGACATTTCGTTACATTTTATATGTATTTATTACTTTGAACATGGAACAAATAAGTAAAAAAGAACAAAACCATAAAAATTATTTTATAAAAATAAAATAAATGTAAATATAGCAAATAAATTCTCATTCTCAATAACAAAAAGCATCAGTAAAAACAAACAAGCTAGGCCTATGATATATTATTAAACTGTTAAAAAGCTAAATATAACCAAACAGTTGAATCTACATTATTGCACAAAGGAAATATTGATATTGAAACAGCTTCATTGATATTGCTCAAGTGAATTGAAGCGGTGTTGATTGTTAAGTGTGACCTCCGTCAGTGACATCCGCCGTCGCATCAGAGTTACGTAGTTTAGTGAAAGTGGAGTCGGATTCTCTAATCCTTCTTTTCCTAACTCCTCCTGAATCCTCTTTCACACTCATGAAAATGAAGACATTATTAATATACACAGCTATCATGTAATCTCAACATTCATTTTTTTTTTATCTTTGGTGAGACAGAGCCAATACCCTGATGCACACTGCCTCCCGTACAACACACTAGTAATCATAATAGTGGACATATGTGCAGTTAGTAAAATAATAAGAGTCAGCATATATTTAATGAAGACATATTGTCTGTTATTAAAGGCCTATTTTGTTATTTTTTCTGATGTTTTTTATTTATTTGTATAGTTTAAGCATATGCTTCAGATAAATGTGAAGTCGTAATCCAACAATGTGGCCTGTTTTAATGCTTAAATTCATTTAATTCCCAAAATTAGAATCACATGCTTGTGTTATTGGAAAGTGACCATCCCTAGAATTGGCCTCTCTGTCAGATATTGCTAAAAAAAAAAAAAAAAAAATGCAATTACATGATCTGTTAAACAGACTTGATTAAGTTTAGAGTTCATGCATGAGAAGAGAGTTTCAGCTGTGACTTCAGTGAATGCATCAATACACACTTTGTTCACCAGGAGGCAGTGTTGTCTTTGTGTTGATTCAATTCACGCTCAAAGAGGACATGGTGAGAGAGCAACAGTTTATTGTTTCAAAAGATGGTACAAAACAAACTGTGTTCTCATTTGATCGAGTCAAAAAGAAGATGCACAAAGCAGACATGAATTTAATGCATATAATGTATTTAAGAGCAGGCTACAGTGTATAATATCAAGATATCACATCTATTAAACAGCATTGAGTCAGCATGTTCAGCTTTAGTACCATACTGAATTTGTGTGCCATGAAAGACCTTGAAAAAACCTGCATGGCATTGATTTAGATTTGCCTAAAATAATCTAAAGGTTATTCATAAAATAAACGTGGTGGTCCAGTTTGTAGCCCCCCCCCCCCCCCAAGAAAACAAGCAGTAACTTGAAAAACCAACACATTTCATTGATGTATATTTTCAGTGATTTGACTCAACTTGCTGAACAAAAATGTATTTTTTTGTATCAAACATCAAACTAAAAGAACATAATAAATCTGTGTAAAGCGAGGAAGTGCAGACTTTAAGTGAGAGTCTCATTGCGAAAGCAGAAGTTGCGATATCAGCATCTCAATTATCAGCTGTGCAACTTTATTATGCAAACAGTGAATTCAAATCAATCAATCGTCACCATGCATCAGGGTTTGTTTGATCCAGCTGGTGCAGTCAGGAATCTTGGCATAATAATTCAAATCCTTTTTCTTATAGAAGGACACCACACCGTACGCCTTTCCACCCTCACAGACCAGTGGGCTACCAGAGTCTCCCTGGAAGTACACACACACACACACACACACACACACACACACACACACACACACACACACACACACACACACACACACACAGTATGCAGTGATTCAACTGATTATCGTTGTTGACCAGCGTTTGTTTGTCCATGTTACGTTACAGAAAATACGTACCTGACCCGGTCCCATCGGTCCCTCAGAGTAGTACATGTTGTCCACAGCATATATGGCGTTGTCACTGAGTGTGATGTTGACCTCCTTGAGTTTGAGAGACAGTGACTTGTTGTTGTTCCTCTCTGTTCTTCCCCAGCCGGAGACGAGACATGATTTTGGAGAGACATCATTTTTGTCTGCCAGAGTAATGGGTTTCACATTTCTGGTGAAAGTTGCTTTGGAGCTCAACTTGAGAAACAGAGAGGGATAAAAAAATAAAATAAATTATGTTAAATAAAAACATCAATCTGTAACATCATTTAATGCTCCTCTGGATTGATGCATAAAATAAAGCATTTGCTAATTACACGGGAAACATATCTCCTCTCCTTTAAATTCTTTTACCTTAAGAAGCATGATGTCATTTTTTTTTTTAGGGAAGTCTTTATGTGGATATGATTGCTTCACATCGAACATCTGTACTTCATCTCGTTTGTGGTAATTGTGAAGTCCTAGGAAGACGGTGTAGGACCTGAAATGACAAAAGTGCAGAGAAGTTATGTGGGAGTAAAATTTAAAAAAAAAATATTAAAAGAATTGATGCCATAATTCACAACGCCGACACGAAACATACTTTCCAGACTCAATGCAGGAGACTGGGTTGAGATGAATCTCACTACGGGGCTCCAGAATTCACAGCTGATAATAGATAGAAGTGTGTTGAACTCACTTGGCTTGGCAGTGGGCTGCAGTCATCACAAAATCCTCACTCAGAAGGAAGCCACCGCAGTGGTTAATTTCACCGTCGGCCTTTACCGCCTTCAGAAGCGCCATGTATGGCCTGCTGTGCGGCACGGCCTCGCAACCTCCGATGATTTCCCCTGAATGAACTGGGAAGAAAAAAAAAGAAAAAAAAAAAAAGGACGAGTGACTGAAACTAAACCGACCAAAGGAACCGATTAAATAAGTTCAAAGAGTTTAAACAGCATGCTATAATACTGCTATTAACATTTAATGTCATAAAAACCAAACTCACCTCGGCCATCAAGAGTCAGCCCAAGTATGAGAACCAGCAGCTCACAGTGGATGAACATGGTGAAGGTCAGAGGCCAGCGGAGCTGAGCAGAAAGTGGCTCACATCACTGACGGCTTCAGTCTTTAAGTACTTCCCTGTATCAGGAAGAGAAGTGTTGTTTTTTTTTACGAGTTTGAATATGCAAATGATGTGGCTCTAAACCACATTCATGAGGACGGTGTCTCTGTCACCTCCAGAATTCAACAAAAGTTAGGTTTTCATAAAGTCTACATTATTTTCAATGCGTAATGGAGCAGATACGTTATGGTGCGTGTGGTTTACAAACATATTAGTGGTGGAAAGTAACTTTGTATTTTGTTACTGCTTTTAGTCAGCTTCATTTATTTTTGAAATCTTTTGTAGCGTTTACAGATTATGATTCATACAGAAGAAAATCAACCAATGCATTGTATTATATATTGAGCCTCTGTGGTAAAACACAGCCGTGAAGGGGTTTTACCAAAGTTGATTGAGTATCGCAGGCTTTTTGGAGCCACTACAAAACCGTGACTCACACCCACTCTCACACTATTCATACCAGAAATAAATTCACATCCGACAACTTGACTGGTGCCGCTGCAAAGGCAGCACCGGCACTCACCTTCAACTGTTTTTAAGAACAGATTTGGATGTACATGAATCTCAGCCCTGCAATCCAATCATTTATCAGCACTCTGAGGAAGTTATACGATGGTGAAATGCAGAACAGTCACTGGATGTAGAACAGAAATCTACTAAAGCAATACTGCTGCAGATTAAAAAGGATGTGGCTCTTTACTAATCGCTAGAGGAGAACATTGAAAAAAAAGTGCTTAATACGTTCTAGTTCCTGCAGGTGGAGGTTCAGAATTCTCCCAATGACAGTTCCTACAAGCAGAGAAAGTCTAGCCATGTAATTCATATTCCAGCAGTGAAGTCAAATGTGCACAGCTCTACAGGAAACACCAGTTTAGAGTACTGAACACAAACCTGAAAGATTTCCCCACCAAAGTTTATTTCATTTTAATTGTCATAAATGAAATTTGACTTCTGCATTCAACCCAACCTGTAAGCATTTTAGGAGCGGCGTGCAGCTTTGAAGCTCGTGGGAGCGACTTTAAGTTCAGTGCCTTGCTCGAGGATGCTTTGACACGCAAACCTCCAACCTTTTTATTAAAGTGACGACCCGCTCTGACCCTGGAGCGGAAGCCGCCTCTTGATGCAAGCAAGTTAAAAACCGATCGAGCTCAGCAGGTGGCACAGATGCTTGGGTCCCAAACATGTGGCTAAAAGTTCTGCAAGGGAAAGACCGTCAAGTCAACTTTCTGAGTGCGGCATCATGTCCCTGGTTTAGAAGGCAAGTGAGAGCACAGCCCAGCAGTTTAAAAAGATTCTCCCCCGTCCCCCCCCGTCCCCCAAATGACCAACGGAACCCAACCTGAATCTAGATGAGGATTAGGCAAGCGTTTTTGCAGATGTCACCGACACAAAGTGACAAAGATGCTGTGAGATTTGCTGTTCACAAGAATATAACAGGAAGCAGTGAGCCAAAAATAAGGCGTTTGGTCCCTCCTAGCAGCAGCCACCACCAGCACACGTCTAAAAACCCATCGATACACATGGTAGAGACCGTAGAATCCTCTCTGGACAGCCTTGTTCCTTGTTGTGTGGTGAGGGCAACAAGGAAAGAGTCAAAGAAACTTGGCCAACATTTTTGCCAAAAAAGGCCCGGACAACAAAAGACAACCCTTAAGCATCTGAAAATGGCAGTTTAATATAAACTAAGCAAAAGTGGAGCCTGAGCCGAGGCCTCTGGTGGAGGAACTACTTTAGGCTTCAGGTCCATCACAGAAGAAAAAAGAAAAAAAGACAAAAAAAAAAGGTTCAATTCATGTCCCAGGGCTTTATTTAAATACATAAGAGGTGTAGTGACCTCAGCACAGGTGCCTGCCCTCCCAACAATATGGCACTCTGCCTCACTGAAAGAAAGGGAAACAAATACAAAATGAATCAATGAGTTGGTTTCACAATGCAGGCGAAACTATGACTCAAAAGGAACAAAACAGCAGCAGGTGAATCCACACACAAAAAAAAAAAAAAAAAAAAAAAGGGGTAAATCAGGTATTAACAGGGTTCTCCATGCTGCATTCTAACATGAAACATTTTGCTGTTGTGACTCTACTCACCACCTCTGGTATTTAGGGGTTAACACATGGGATCACTTAAAAAACGGTAAATGGGGTTCCAACACACAATATGTTCGGCCAACACGTCAGCTCAAAGCTAAAACAGAAGGGAGGGAATTAAGTGTTCTGTAGAAAACAGCTAACATGTGTTACCTGATGACTTTACCGTTAAACCTGTAACACCACACACTACCAGCCAGAACAGGAGCCAAAGGAGGAAGTGCAATCCAACAGGTGCATTATATAATCTGGCCCTAATTGAGGAATTGGTTGTGGGCGGAGTCAGGCCTGGGCCTGCGTTCACCAACACGTTCATTCGCTCGCACTTGAGCAGCGTCCCCCCCATCACACTAGCTGTCCACAGTTGCTTTTGAGGTGTCGGGTACAAACGAAGCGGTAAGCTTCGGGGGGGAACTTCCCTCTCTCCGGGAGAAACAGGAAGTGTTGTAACTCATCGTAAACGTGATTTCGTTTGCAGCGTCTTTCGGAACAGGAAACCTGCGGAGAAGAAAACACAAACCTCTCAAGCTTCTTTGGTGGCATTTCTTTTTTTCTAAACATCTTCTCGTTTTTTAACTCATTTATGAGCTGCTTGTTTTTTTTTTTGCAACAGACAAAATAATAAACTTATGTCCCGTCTCAACCGAGGAGAACCACCCCGAGGGGTCCAGTGTTTATTTATTGCTGTTATTGATTTTTTTTTAAACTTTTTTTAATTTACTACCTTTCTTTGGCCTGAAGAAGCCGTTAGCCCTCCATTATTGGTAATATTTAATTAAAGTCTCCATTTCTATTCGCTATAAATAAAATCTGTATTTTCGGTACAGCAGGGTCTGGGTCTTGCGTATCTAGGTGTCACATAGTCACATCCGTTTGAAATGCTCTTCAGCCGTTTTATCTTGTGTGTAATCAACAGGAAGTTTAGATGAATATCATGAATCATTTCCTCTGCTGTGAGTTGCGAAAAAGCAGCACAGCACCCCTTGGTTACCTCTCCTTTTATATTTATATTCAGAAATAAAAAACTGATCCCGGGGCCATTTAAGCATGCGGATTAGTTTATTGGAGTGGCAGGTGAGTGAATGAAGGGCCGGTTATAATAGACCCTATGGAGAGACTGACTACAGCACAGTGCTGGTGTTATTCCTGACCTAGACAGAACCTGACGAACAGGTTGATGAAACAAACCAAACAAACCAAAAGCTGTGATGGGTTCGAAAGGACTGAATTCGGGTGTAAAAAGCCGGATTCTTTGCTTTAGATTAAATAGGAGGTCATCAGAAGAGGGAATGTCAGCCAGACATGCTGAGACAGGCTATAGGTGCAATGCTGTGAATTTGGAGAAAAAAAAAACAAACCCCAGAAGAACCCCAGGAGAAACGTGTTGGAGTCGATGAAGGGAGATTTATCGGGTGAGGTGCTTTGATTTCGGTAAAGGCGATAGCACGGTGCGAGTCCCCCTAGAACGCGCGCGGAGCTCTCTGGGACTAGTGCTGCTGCAGACGGATGGGCTGAAGGAGTTTAAAGAGTGGTTAGAGAGAAAGAGAGCTGTCGGTCACGGGGTTTGCAATGAGAAAGCTGGAGGGCCGTCAGGCGAAAGCAAGTTAAAGTTCGTGACCTGGGCCTTCTGGGGATCATACAAGTCTCAGTTTTGCAGCCCAGCTTTGGTCACACGTGGTTCGTATTGTTTCCCATTCAGATGAACTACAGATGATTATCATTACGACACATCCTCTGCCTGAGCTGTGAAGCAGTAATATATCAAGCGTTGCTTATCTCTTAAATTCTGCAGGGGATTTTATTTATGGTACATGTTTAGGGGCCAGAATCGCCCCTTAGTTTCTTATGGAAGTACTGAGCACTTGACCTTTGACCCTTGAGATCTCAGACTGGAAAGACATGTAAAAATATGTATTAATTTGAACATTGTGGTTCTAATGCTACTGGCTCACACTCAAAAGACAGTCAGGAAGAAAATGGGCCAATGCACAGGTAACTTCATCCGACAAGGGCAAGTTATTATAACTGCCAGATCTGAAGTTAAATGTATGAACATGGAAGACAAGAGGTAACTTAAATTGGGCCAGATTTTGTCAGCGAAGTGTGATAAAAGCTTTTTATGCGTTTAAAATGGGACCATTTGAACAAAGCAGTCGCTGTGACCTTTCAGCTGATGACATATTTCGAAAAAGTGAATAATATTCACGATGTATTTAGACGGTGGTGCATTTTAGCATATGAAGGAGGTTTGCAGCAACACTGCAGCACAATCGAAGTGAAATAACGAGTAATCATATGCTGATATTGCTGGTAATCAACAAGCCTGTTTATGACTGTTAAATGACGTTTTAAGTGAGCTAACACGCAGCATTCACACATGTGTGTCATCAACCAAACAACACCTTCTAATCCCAACTCTTTGGCTCTTTGAGACTTCGGTTAGTGGAACTCTTCCTGCTGCATCGATGCACTTTGTTCACCAGGAGGCAGTGTTGTCTTTGTTTTGATTCACGCTCAAATATAGCACAGAACACAGCGAGAGAGCAACAGTTTATTGTTTTTAAAAAAAAAGATGGTACAAAACAAACTGTGTTCTCATTTGATCGAGTCAACAAGAAGATGCATAAAGCAGTGATGTATTTAATGCATAGAATGTTGTATTTAAAAGCAGGATACAGTGTCTAACATCAGTAGATACTGCATCTATTAAACAGCATTGAGGCTTCACTTATTTATTTTTTTTAAGCAGTACTTTACGTCTGTGCCACGATCGGCTTGTTAAAGGCCTTGAAAAAAAAATGTGTTTTATCCCATAAATATCCAAACCATGTTACTTAAATGAATTCACATTTATATATTTAAAGTTTTTGGTCTCAACTAAATACAACTAAATAAAAAATTGTTTCAAAGTGATGCACATTTTCAATAAATGTGTGTAAAGCGAGGAAGTGCAGACTTTGGTCTAGCGTCTCAATTATCAGCTGCCCAATTTTTATGCAAACGGCGAATAGAAATGACGGGATTTGACCGATCAGTCGTCACGAGCGTCAGAGCTTTTTGACGCATTTGTCATCTTGGAATGGATCCAGCTTCTGTACTCAGGAATCTTAAGAAAAGTGTAGATGGTCGGGTGACCTGGGCCTTGATGGATCATTGTGGACACCACGCCGTACGCCTTTCCACCCTCACAGACCAGTGGGCCGCCAGAGTCTCCCTGGAAGTACACGCACACACACACACACACACACACACACACACACACACACACACACACACACACACACACACACACACACACACACACACACGCAGTGATTGAGTTGATTATCATTGTCGACCAGCGTTTTGTTTCTCCCATGTTCTGTTACAGAATATACGTACATGACCCACTCCTGTCGGTCCCTCAGAGCAGTACAAGTTGTAATCAGCACACTGCTTGTCGTCAGTAAGTGTGACATCCACCTCCATGAGTACAGAAGAGATGCTTTTGGTGTCTGTTCTTCCCCAGCCGGACACTAGACATGATTTTGGCAGAGCGACGTCGTCTTCGTCTGCCAGAGCGATGGCTTTCACGTTGTTGTTGTATTTTGCCTTGGAGCTCAACTTGAGAAACAGAGGAGGAATAAAAAAAAAAAAAAGAGAATACACATATGAGACTTTTTGTTAAGTGACATGCATTCTGTATATGATTAATGTGTTCAATAGAGCTTTTGCAAATAACATAGTGAGAAAAAGAAAAAAAATGTAGCGGCTTAAATAGAGTAAAGCTTATTGATGCTTTTTAAATTCAAGAATTCTCTCACCTTGAGAAGCATTATGTCATTTCTGTAATCAGTTGCATTGAAGTCTTCGTGTGGAAATGATTTTGCCACAGATATTTGCTGTTTTCCATTACTGTTTTGGACATTGTGAACTCCTAGTAGGACATTGTAGGACCTGAATTAAGAAGAAAAATGTCATTTTTCACAAAATAGAAGTATTATTAAGACGTGAATTTATTCGCCAAATAATATAATTGATTGGTGTATTTTGAAATTGAGGTCTCAGTGGGGCCCCGGGATTATAGTAGGTAGGTGAAAGGTGAAGTGCGTCGAACTCACTTGGCTTGGCAGTGGGCTGCAGTCACCACAAACTCCTCATTCAGAAGGAAGCCACCGCAGTGTCTCACGTCACCGTTCTCCTTGTACCTATTCAGAAGCACCATGTATGGCCTGCTGTGCGGCACGGCCACACGCCCGCCAATGATTTTACCTGCATGAACTGTTTAAAAAAACAACCAACACATTTATATTGTACTCAGTGGACAATTTATTATGTACACCTGTACAAAGTAATGCAATTCAATGCAACTGTTCTGCTATAAAGTCTACCTTCACGATGGCTACGTCTGCTTTATTTTATTATTGTTATTTTCATTTTATCTTATGTTTATTTTGTTTTGTTTTAAAAGGTGCTATATAATTAACGTTATTATAGTTATCATTATAACAGCCAGGTCTGGCATACACGTTTTAGCATTGGGGTGATTTTAAGTAATTGTGATGTACTGGACTGAATATTCGAAACACATCTCTTTATAATCCAGTACACCACTCACCTTTGACCTCCCACAGTGTGGAATGTCGTTCTTCGTCTACAACCTGCAGATAGAATCAAACACACGGCAGTAAAAGCATTACGAGACTCACCTGGACCGTCGAGAGTCAGCACAAGCAGCGCTACCAGCAGCTCACAGTGGATGAACATGGTGAGGATCTGAGGCCAGCTGAGCTGCTGAGAAGCAGTGGCTCACATCACTGACGGCGACAGTCTTTAAGTACTTCCCTGCATCAGGAAGAGGAAGACGCGTTTGTGCGCTTTGCGTATGCGAACGATGTGGTTTTGAACCACATTCATGAGCAGAGTGTCTCAGTCAAATCCAGAACAGTTTGATTTTCTTAGAACAAGTGGTTCATTTTAGTTCAATGGCCACATGCAGCCCAATTTGATCTCAAGCGGGCCGGACCAGCAAAACAATATACATAACCTCCAAATATTTCCCTTTCTTTTAGTGTTAATAAGTACAAATATTCACAATAAATGAACAATCCATTTACAACACATGTTGAGAGCCTGAGATGTCTCGGTGATCTCTCGGCCACCACTGAAACAGAATTTCCTCAATAATAATTCTTCTCTGTTCTCGGTTCTCCTTGCAAATTATTGTATATTTTTTTTGCCAAGATGAGTCTGATGGTGGCGCCTAATATTACATTTCTTGAGCACTGAAAGGTGCTATGAACACACCAAGCACGCTGGCTTCTCTTTTACCTCCGTGAAGAAATAAGAAATGGTTCGTTCCGATACCCATACTACTTAGTAAGCCAGAAAAATATTTAATATGTCCTAATATGTATAGCATGTCAAAAGCAGTAGGCAAAAATACCAGGTTTGTCCTTCTGCATGCGGTAGTATTTTGAAGTATGTAAGCCAGCAATGCTTTTCTGGCTATTCTGACCCACAATCCTCTGCACTGCCAACTTGGGTCAAAGTTCAAGGTGCCATGTTTTTACTTACTTGCGAGAAAACAATGAGCGTAACCGGCAACATGCCATAAACCAGCCTCACTAATACCTCTGACCTTTATACCAGCCCTGTAAAGAAAGAAGTCAAATATTAAATGTATTATCATGAAATACAAGTTGGATATCTTGTAAACAATTTGATTTGGTTGCAAATATTTACTCCAATGTAGATTTCTAAGACCTCTGGTTACTAAAGCATCTAAAAACAAAATCCTCGGACAGGCGTGTAGTTCTTCTGTCAGTGAACTCTTTGACGGTCCTGTCTAGAGCTCTAATTGGGCGCAACTAGTTGCACAAATTCAGAAGTGCGCGCAACCAAGCGGCGCACCGATTTGTGGAGTCTTCGCGAAAGACGCCCCAAATGCCGCGATGACGTCATTTTCCGACGCACCTGCGAGAATAAACCAAGATTTATTCGGACAAAGGGATAAATAGTTTTCAAAGTCATCCAGCAGGCCGGTCCGTTTCAGGCCCTAGGGCCGTATGTTTGACACCCCTGCTTTAGACACTGTGTAGTCAGGTAGATAAAGGTGTATGCGTGTTACATACACAACACGTAATCTAATATTTGAGCTGGGATGAAAAATATGAACATGGGTAAGAACATTACAAAAACGCTGAACTCATTTTTCAAGTTGAGACTGAGGTTACTATAAGTGACGCTTTCCACCGAAGACTCAAATATCTAGCTAATATATCAAAAATCCCTTTTCCATAATTTAACATCAAATGAAAAACAACCCACCTCTTAATTACATCCGTGACCGCAGGTGAACTTCTAATTGAGTGAAATGGCGCAGGCTTGAGCAGCTCTCAGACCGCTGTAGTGAACTGTGATATTACTGGTCATAACTCATCCGCTGATGCGTTCGCGGTAACGTCCGCAGCCTCGAGGATCTCCATTGGACGCTCAAAAAGCCGTGGCTTTCTCAGAGGAGCCTCAAAGTCTGTCCCGCGGCCCCCGAAGGCAACATTATTTCTGATGTTGTCACGTCATAAGACGGTGTGTAAAAATAGCCTTTTCTATGAAAAGTGTGGTTCGTGGAAAGTGAAACGTGAACCCCCCCCCCCCCCCCCCCCCCCCCCTTCCCGAGCTACCAGAGGAATGAAGAAGTCATCAGGATTCTGTTGGAGGGAAAACCAGATCAGTCGGCAGATTCTGTAAAACCAGCATTATAGTAAAAGAAAATCTCAGTCGGGCTTTTTTCTTTTAAAAGCACGGAGCCACTCTAATAATGTCTTTATTGGAAAGATTTATTCGAAACATAAACACAATTCCTTATGTGTGTTCATAGCTCGCGGGCTCTACAGAGGTATTTGTTTCAGCTTGGCAAAAATAAAGGAAAAATACACTTTGTGAGCTACTGACTGCTGTAACCAATGAGAAGGAAAGGAAAGCTGGATATCAGCTTCGAGACAATGAACGAAGCGCTGCAAAGAAAAGATATGAAGAGATTCTTTTTCGGTGACTATATAAGCCATTCCCCGTCACTGTAGTCAAGCCTAAAGTATGAAGCTCACTGACCACAGACATGTCTCACTTCCTCAGTCTAGACTCAAGTATGTCCCACTTGCATCTTCGTCACGAACTTTATCGTCGGTGTTTTGATTGATGGACAATAGAGATTTCGTGTGTTGGAGAAAAGGGGGAGCAAAAAAAAAAAAAGGAGGAGGTGGAGAGGAGGAGTGAACAGGTTTTTTTTGGGAGTTTTTTTTGTGGGATGCAAGCTCCTGGAGTCCAGGGCAGTAATGGGAATCGCAGGAGGGGGATGCAGAGATGGAAGGAGGCCTTCACGGTTAGCCCCGTCGTTTTTTTTTTTTTTACGGGGACCACGGGGCTGAGAGGCCTGGCTGGTTTCGCCATCGGCCACAGCGGCAAGGGAAGAGGGAACGTAATAACAGCCACGGAAATCCATCAATCACGGCGCAAATTACATGTTTATTAAAGAAAAGACGGGAAAAGGGGGGGGACAACAATAAAAGCCAACAGACAGAGAAGCGGACATTCCTCGAGCAGCGATGATAGATCAAACTGCGGGTTTAACGAAATCACATATGGCGACTGAGGTTTACAGCCTCAGAGCCACGCCGACACTGTTCCTGATATTAGCTGACTCGGGTCTTACAAAAAAATCTTTTTTTGGCAAAAAATATAGTCAAAGAGTCATTCAACTTTATGCTCAAATCACACTTGTCTTTCCCGGATGTTTTGTCTTTGTGGTTCCCTCCTGGATCTAGTTTTGATGGTAAACAGCATTTTAACGTAATTTCACGCACCATGATTATACATGTTAAGTTACATAACAGATTACAGTCATTTTAGCAGACACTTTTATCCAAAGCGACTTACAATTCAGTATCTATCTACACACCGTAGACACAGCTACCGGGAGACATTTTGGGGTTAAAGACACATTTGACATGAGACTAGTGGAGCAGGAGCCGGGAATCGAACCGCCGACCCTCTGATTGAAAGGCGGCCCTGCTGGGAATTGAACTGCCGACCCTCTGATTGAAAAGCGGCCCTGCTCTCCACTTATCCACGGTCACCCTTGAGTCTTTGGGAGTGTGATATTACGTCACTCGTTAGTGTGAAACGGCAACAAAACCACTTGAAACACCCTGGTTGCGCTTGACATCAGAACGTAAACTAAGAAAAACGTGAACAACGTAAGAACGGACAACACACAAACTTCACTAAAAGATCTCTTTGGGACACAATCACTGGTCTCCTGGTAGAAAGTCCACTCCCACCCACCATCAGTAGTCTTTGGCACTTTTTAGACAACGTCGCTCGCTCTTAGCGCAGCATATTCACCTGTATGGGTTGACATTGTACTCAGTACTACATGGCGTGAAATGGCAGGAAAAGGAGTTCCTATTTCATTGTGGTTTCATTCATATTCCATTGAGTGAAACTGGGCTGGTAAACCACCAGTTGTCTTTATTGACATTATTACATTTTTTATTTGTTCATAGTACAATATGAGCAACATGACAACAAACATATAAAAACACATGACACAACACATGTGGTAGAACTAGACAGAAACAAGCAAAGCATGATGTTTGGCTTAGACTTTCTTATACTCGTGTGTTTAGCGGTTTGTGTGGTCTTCATCGACTCCATCTGCAAGCTAAACACATAAGAGAATATTTCAGTTTTTTAAATAAAATGAAGTAGTAAGTTAACAGTGTTTGCAGCGTTCAGTTGTGTGTGAGTGTCTCCACATAGCGGCATCTAGAGACAAGCACTATATATATATATATATATATATATATATATATATTTAAAAAATATTATATCTAGCTTCAAATCGTAGAATAATAACAGGTAACAGCAGCAACCGAGCAGGTTTTCGGTCATGAATTAATCTAAAGTTACTCTTAAACACTGTTGTCGGCTGCCAGCAGGTTGGGTTTTATCTCAAACAATCTGTTGCATCTACCACCCTCCATAAAAAACAGATTAGACTTTTTCAGTTCTTTTTTCATACTTGTATCAGTTTCATTACTACACCATAAGCCAAAACAGAGCTGAGTGTCATTTGAAAGCTGGATGTGTACAAAAACAAAGTTGAATCAAATTCAAAGTATTCAGGATTTTCTAACAATGAAACACTTTTACTGGTTTCATACAGGCCAAATCTGGTCCATTGCATTCAATAAAGTTTTTCCTGTGATTAAAAGAACACATTCAGAGGACTGTTTACTGTATCAATACATCTAAATGGTTGAAAACTTGATTGAACGTGAAGTTTTTGCCACTGAATAATTTCACACTTAAATCAAGAAGTAACACATAAAAGAATTGAAACAGCCCCGACGATCTGACAACTGCTGGATCGGGCAGCACTAAAGAAAGCATCTAGGTTTGATTTGAACATTCATGTGAACTAATCCGTGACACTAGGCCACGTAGAGCTGCCATCTTTCTTGCTATCTTGATGTTGTCATTTGCTCTCCACTGAACAGGAAACTACAGAGCAAATGAAGCACGCAGGCGTGCGGTGACGAAGGTCGCGATTCAATCAGGGATGAAAATCGTTTCTGTTTTGAAATGATTCACACATCCTTTATTTGAAGATGTTAAACCTACTTGTTAATAAGATATGAACAATAATACTAAATTGCTCATTGCAGTGAGTTTATAACTCAATATTTAATGCCTAATCCTGGCAAACAGATATTTCCTGAAGGTTTGTCAGTGCGTTGGCCTCATGTTTTAAGCCTGCATAGATAATAATTCACTCGTTAATTATCAATATGTTCACAGCTAGTAAGGTAACGCTGCAGCAGCTGTTGATGCCTGCAGAGAGTCTTTAATAAGAGGAGAGAGAGAGAGTAGAAAGCATTCTGGGCTGCACCTGTGATGTCAACAAAACCAATTTCCACTTGTTACATGAATCCTTTTTCTTCTTAGGGAAACTAATTTCCCCATCTGAGACTGGGCAGAGAAATAACGAGAGCTCTACAGACTACAATCTTCACTAACAACCTGCATTGTATTTGACTTAAAAAAAAAAAAAAAAGGCACAAGATGACATTGTGAGTGTATTGATATTAGAATAAATATATAAATATTCATGTTTATTTGGGACAGTGCTGTAATGAAACATACGTTTTTCTTATGAACTCTTATCTCCGAACACTTTAATCCTTGTGCTGCACATCACAAGATAAAAGAAACACATTTTAAAAAGTTCACTTTCCATCCCCGGACTCATATTTAGATGATAAACTATGACTCAGTCCTTCCGCACCGCCCAAAGCTTCGGGAGATTACATCTTTGTGACTTGAACCTTGGCGTTATCTTATGCTGCTTCTGCTCGTTTGACAGCTTTCTGTAAAGAATGTGCCGCTTTTTTTTTTTGTCAGATCTCCGGCACACTAGCCGGTTCTCTGCTCCACCTGGCATGAAGCTCTGTTCTGGTCCCATATGCTGCTCGTGTCTGCGAGAGGGACACATCTTTAATTTCCTGTCTGCAGTTTTGTTCACGAAACCACAGCATGGCATGCGTGGTTGTGTAAGCACTCCGTCAAAAAAAAAAAAAAAAAAAAAAAAAAAAATACCTGAAAAACACATCGACCTAGAATGATGAAAATATGACTGAGCAGACAGTTAATAACAATATGTACTTACCTAAGGAAACCGGGTGACTCCGCACCTCTACTCAAGTAACATGGCCAGCAAAAAGGAACGAGAAATCCTTTGACTGAGCCTCCAACGACATCAATTATGTCAAGTCTATGGGTGTTTTTCTGTTCAGCTTGAACCATTTCAATCCAAAAAACATATGGTGTCTATGCGCTGTAGACATGGGATTCATATTTAGATGTATCAGATTTACACCGGAATAATGAGAGAATGGGAATTTTCTTCTTTCCTCTTTTCATTTTGTTGAGGAATGAAGCTTTCCCATCAAAACAGTTTTCTTTTTCTTTTTTTTTTTACAAGAAAAACGATACCAGAAGCTAAAAGCTTTCGTGTCTTAAGTCGTGCTATTCATCAGGCCTTTGAAGAGGATCTGTCAAAAATGAAGAAACGGTATGAAGTCACTAAAGTCAACAGCGTGTTTCTGTGTGTTGTTTTAGTCAATCGCTCCTGAATATGCGTGTATAATTTAAAAAGTGAAGATCTAATTTCTCTTCCCCACAAGATTATTGGCATTTTGCTGAGCCCTGCTCCCCGACAGTTACTGCTGCTGTCACTTTATCAGATGAATTCAACATTTTCAAATTCAGCCGAACACAACTCAAGCTTAAAACTATATTTCAATGGTCACATACATACACGACATGTGACCTCTATATTTAACCCGTCCTGATCACTAGGAGCACTGGACTGCTGTGAAGAGCATCCTGGGGTCCAATGTCTTGCTCAAAGACACTTCAAGGAGCCAAGGATCGAACCGCCAACCTTGCGGTCAAAGGACGACCCACTGTAACCCCCAAGTCGCCCTTACAGCTGAGATACAGTGAGATCAGCTGTGACTGCGATGTCTACACATTGGTGTGTCTTAGGCCCTGATCTGATTTTTGATTTATTGTTACAAAATGAATGGTAACGTTTGGTTAACCCAAACCATGAACTGTATGCTACCTAATAGTTATTTGTAAAGTTTAAATGAATAAAAGCAACTTTCCCAAAAAAATCGACTTAAAGGGTCCGTTTTATGTTTACGCTACGTAAAGCCCGACTGAGGCATTCAGGGCCTCCGGGAATCTAGAGATATAACAGAGGGCGACAACAGCGCCTCTCCTCCTGCACACAGAACACAGAATACCTTTGCAGTGTCTCCTCATCAGTCTGTCAGTCTGAGCGCACAGATCCAGTGTTGTGCGCACAGAGAGCGCCGCTGAAAGAAAAGCGCGTCGGTCAAACGGAGTGGAAACAAAAACAGACCGTCGAGAGGATGCTGTATAGGCTTTCACTGCGGCGCAAACGAGGTCTGCAAGTAGCACCAGAAGACTAATGAATCAGCTCTTTTTCACGGGGAGCAAACTAGGGGTCGGATGTAATAGATAGGAATGGTAAACTGATATTTAGACATTCCCATTAGCCGCGGTATAGCTGAGAGAAATGATCGAAGCGCCAGATGTGGAAGTTAGAACTAGTTTGGTCTGACGGTGTCATACTGGGTCATGGTATCCACCACAGAGTTGTTCAGCTCAAGATCCATTTCTATTATTATTGTTGTTATTGTTTCTTTTGGTTACGCTCTCTTTAAAGCCCATGTCTATAATGCATTATAAACACATTTATAATACATTCTAATGTGCTTATAGCACTGCATCATTATAGTAATAAGCACACATATATATTCATATTGCTTTATAACAATAATCAAATTCCCATAGTTGTGAAATACAATATAATCTTTTTATAAAGCATTATACTCAATATTAGAATGCATTATAATGTGGTTATAAGTTACTCTAAGTGCTTATTATTTAAGTATATTATTATATATATTATTTTAGTGCTGCGTTGTTCTTGCATAGATTTTAATAATTAATTAAAAATAAATGCATTGACGCTTTTCTTATAACAATGATAACTTATAGTGACTTAAAATTACATTATAATGCATTTTAACATTGACTATAATGCATTATAGTTGAATTACGTTTTTTTACTATAAACTATTTATAATACAAAAAAGTCAGTGTGTGACCAGCAATTATGAAGGATTATGATACTTAAAGTCATTAAAAAAAAGCTTTATAACATCGTTATCAAGCATTATGAATATTAATCACTGCTTATAACTATGGTTGTGTGCTGTACACAGATTATAATGCCTTTTAAGTATGTTTATAATGCATTGAAGTGTTTGTTTTTTGCATCTAGCTTGCAGTGAAGAACTGAAAAGTCATCATTACTGTAAGGAGGACAGGTCCCAGAGGAAAAGGGAGGACAGGTAGCCTCTCTGATTCTCAGCTTCACCCTCTGAGCCATAACTCTCCCTTCCTTCTCTGCTCTGGAGGGCTCAAGTGAATTTCACAAGACGTCATTTTGCATCTGTTCATACATGGTTTCCTTGAATTTGGTTTGTTTGTGTCTCTGTATAAATGTAACACACGTAAATTTAGTAGGTGTGTTAATCTTCTCTCAGATTGGAAACGTTCCCACCATATTACATTTTCATTCATTTCTTCAGTGGTGATATAAATCAGATCACACTCTCAAACGTCTTCTCTGCGTGTTGCAATGTGGAGATTTTAGATAGTTATCATTTTTGCGGACAAAAAAAAAAAATATGTTTGTGCAAATATCTGCAGAGCAGTTTGGATACCTTCCATTGGGGCCAAGCTTCCAATTCCCATTCTTCACTTTTTAACACAGGAAGCCTTGAGTAGATTGGTCCCACCAGATGGAAAAGGACACTGGTATTCCGGGTATTTGGCAGTCAGCGGGGGGACAGGAAGGAGGTATTTGGACTCATAGACGGGAAGGTGGATAGAGAGGATGAGAGCGAGAACAATAGAGCGTGTATCTTTAGCGTGGACTGCCCTGGGGTGGAAGAAGAGTCAGACGGTCTGTGATTGTCATTAAAAAGGAGATTTTTCAATGGAGAAAACAGACGAGCGCTTGTTATCTAATGACTCCTGACAGTGATCAGACAGGGTGAGCGTCTGCTGTGTACTGCATGAGTCTGTGTGGCTGCATGCATGCCGTGCCCTTTTAATGGACTGTTTTTCTAGTGAGAATACGACATGGCTCATTTTCTCACAAAGACCACCCGTGCTACTGCACATTTGTTCTCCTGTTTGACTGCAGGTCGAAGGCACAACAATAACACACACTGTTATCATCTTACAACAACCAGAGTCATTTAATTGCTGTGCAGCAATTCAGTTTTCAGGCCTCATTCCCAAGTTTGTTTTTGTTCGGGTTGGTTTTGCAGTTACACACCAAAGTGCCCTTTTTCCTTTATGATTTAGTAGTTGACCTCAACAGTTTAGTCAATCTCTTAAGATGAATACTTCCCCCATAAATTGAACATTTGTAAATCAATTACTCAGCCTGTGTCACCTTCAAGAAAACGTTGTTTTTCCACGGTTGTTGGAGAATCATAAAAACGGAGAAAAGTCTTGATGAATTCTTCCCAAACGTGTGCATCTTCGCTAAAACTTTACTTCTAAAAAATATTAAGCCTGAGACTGTTTATGCAGAAATGTCTTCAAATTTGAAGGTTTTAGCAAAGATGCACGTGTTTGGTAGTGTTTAATAGTGCGCATACAAGTGCATAAATGAGACTTAGATTATGCTGCACGAGTTGAGTGAGAGATTGTAAGCAGATGTTTTGATATCGTTTTGATGTTGTAAAACGCCGCCCTCATACACTTCAATTCATCAAGACTTTACTCTGTTTCTTGGTTCTCCGTTCACAAGGTTTCTTTAAGAATTCAAGGTAACATCGGTTAAGTAATTGATATACAAGTGGTCATTTTGTGGGTGAAGTATTCCTTTAATAGCAGCTATTTTCCACCGTCACACTTGCCGTTTACTGACCCAGCTCTGACTCCATTTGGCTGGGAAAATCTACCCATTCAGCACAAATGTTCAAAAAGAAAAGGAATGAACTGGAGGAGATGGTGAAGTAGAAACTTGAGCTGATGGAGAAACAGATGATAGAATGGGATACCTGAGGTGTTGGGGATGACTGTGCCAGTAGGTGTCTTATTCCCGTTATTACCCAGCTGAGGAGGCTTTTTTTTTTTGGAGGTTTGTGTTGCTTCACAGTATGCATTCAAACACACTCTGGTGATTGCGTGATTGTAGATCACCTCTTTCAGTCTCTTTGGCGCAAAATTGCAGCCTCTGTTAGTTTAATTTCTCCTTCTAAAAAAAAAAAAGATATCACATTCTGCTGCAGAAGGTGATTTTCAAGATTACTGAGAATATGAAGATTAAAGTGTTCACCATAGGATATTTTGATTCACTGATGTGGCAAAAAGAATTCCTTCACTTAGATTTTTGGTCCCTATTAATCATCTTGCCTTTATTGGGTAATTGATAGTGTGCTGGCAGACAGGAAATGAGGGGAGAGAGAAAGAGGTAAGACATCCGACAAAGATTAGCTCAGATGGTACGCATAGTTCCGTTAGCTGTTAGCTGCTAGCTTTTAGCTGTTAGCCAAACAAAACGTCCAAAACAATAAAAGTGAGAAAACTGTTTTACTCGCTGTGTCTCACTCGCAACGTTTAAGATACTTAAATGTTTTATTAAGCAAGATAATCTTCACACATGAACAGCACTTTTATCATTTTTGAAGTGTAAACACAAGCTAATAAGCTAACGTTGGTGCTATAAACGAACTACACCGCGGTCACGTGACTTCACGTCACCGCCACTGAGCTAAAAGCAGAGAAGTGTTTTGTAGTCTCATTTTAGGCACTTGTTAGCAACCGCCTTTTTTTGAGACACATGAAAGCTTCAAATATCCAGAGAGGGGTATTAACTGACATATTTGATATTGTAGAACAAAACGTTCAAATCCCTCTAGCAGGTGTTAATCACAGACCTTATTTCAGACATCTAACAAAAAAAAAACATTGTCTTTGAGACGAGGGAAATACTAGAACGAAAATGCAAACTTATTTCCATGTTGTAGGACTCATTCCAGCACTCTATAAAAAGGTGTTTTGAGAAAGTGTGAGTCATTGCAGCCATAAATGAACAGCTCAAAGGCTATGCAGTCTGGTGCAGCACTATACAATATTAGGCGTGGACAGACAAAGTCACACACACACACACACACACACACACACACACACACACACACACACACACACACACACACACACACACACACACACACACACTCTCCTGGCTGAGATAATGATACTTATGTTATATTGTTTGTGTGGTTAAATGTAGTATTCATTCATTCCTATACAATACATATTTGTGCAAATGATTATTTTGATGCAGAAAAGCTTCATCCTCAAGGATAACAGCTTTTCTGCATCCGACAGCTGGATGGGAAAAATTGTTTTGCTTTTCACTTCTTCAGTTTCACATGCTTAAAAGATGAACACACCTTTTTCTGCCACAATGATTCATGTCTCAAGCGTCTGGCCTTCAGCACCAGTCCCAGAATGATATTCCTTTCAAGGTCTCTGACTTTTTCATATCACATCGTGAGCTGGGGAAAGAAATTGGGAAATAAAGCATGATATCGCTCGGGTCAAATGAAATAGCAGTGATGTAAGAATCATAAACAGTCATAAATGTATCATTCTGAACTCCTTTTAGTGCTGACCATTTGTCACAATGATGTCCGAGCAACACACACACACACACACACACACACACACACACACACACACACACACACACACACACACACACACACACACAGTATTTAATCGCTGTAGGATGTTTGTGACTCATGAAGGTTGCTGCACAGTTCTGGCATATTATGGAGAAAATATCAAGGTCAAAAAATTGTCGGAACAAGTGAACTTCCTATTACTTCTGCAGAAGTGTTCTAGTTGCACAAGCAGTATGACCTGTGGAAAAGAAGAGTAAGCAGTCGGGATAGACGGATGGTATTTGGAGAAAAGGAGACTGCTCGAGTTCACCTACTTAAAACTGCAGTTTCAAAACAAGTAAGTGCCATAAGTACGGACTCAGCAAACCCATGCAGTAATTAATTTTTAACATGGAGGAAGTCATATTATCCCCCATTTGTTGAAGTCATTTCAGTGTTTTGCTCATTTGTTCTTCTTCTCCAATCTTCAGCGCTTGTCCCTCCCGAGAAACCTTCAGACAAGTAAAAACTGAAAAAGAACAAGCGTGCATGAGGCCATGTAATGAAGTCATGTTAAGTATCTGAGCAGCTGCTACAGTCATGATTCAATCTGCAACAACAGAAATGAGTTTGCAGATATCCGATACGCTCTTGCATCTACTTTCTAGTTCGCAAGAAGTATAGATAAAAATCAAAAGAACACTTCCTGTCTGAGTCCTGAAGCAGTAGAATATCACAGCATGGTTATCTCTCATAGAATGCTGCTTATTTTCTGCAATAACCCAAAATCCAATGGCAAAAATCCATTGGCTTCTTGTCCAGATAACCAGTGCAATGCTGACTTCCTGTTGCCCTACAAAAACACATTTTAATTCCTACAGCACTCTATTGCCTGAATCCAGACCTTTGAATCCACCCACTCAAGCAAGTTGACTGCTTCATCTGGCATCATGACATGATTTCTCAGTTGAAAAAAAATCAATTTCAAATGAGCGCCGTGGGAGCACTAAAGATTAGCCACCAGCGTCACAGGTGCGACTAGCTCCCATGTCAAGCTGTGCGTCATGTCTTCTAAATGGCACCCAACATCGTAGTCGTTTTTTTTTTACTCCGCTCCACTCCACCTTTTTGCTGTTTTGTTGTTTTGTTGGCATGGCTACGTATCAGTGTTGGCTTAAAATGACGTTTTAATGATTCAGCCAGATACATTGGTCTCTAGTGGGGGGGGGGGGGGGGGGGATGGTTAGAGTGGAGGCAATGTCAAGACTGAAGATGGAAACAGAGTGTAATGACTTGACAATTCTGTCCGATAGGCAAAATCTCTCACTCTTTGAGGGCTTACTTTCAATTATTTATGTTCAACGGCCAGAATCTCTGGATCCCATTCCCTTCAGTTTCTTATGGAAGTATTAAACTGGACAATTGCTGGACCTTTTGCCCTCCAGATCTTTGACTGGAAAGACACTCAACACCTCATTAAGTGTTCCACTGTGACTCTAATGCTCCTATAGCTCAGAGGAAAGTCAGGAAGACATGGAAGGATCTCTGGGCAACGCACAGGTTATTCCAACCAGTCAGCTACTGCCCTGACCTAGTTTTTAGCAAGTGCAACTTATTATATTTGCCAGATCTGAAGTGAAATGAAAGAACATGTGGAAGACCAGAGGTGTCTGAGGTTGGGGCAGATTTTGTTCCAGATGTTACTGCTGATCCTCACTGTTTCACCAGCGCAAAGAAAGTGGGAAAATAAAAGATAAAAAAAACAGTCAGAAGGGACATTCTCATTTAATGTCACACAGAGTGTATTGAGACGGTATTTGCTGTGAGATATGGTTTTGTATCTGGCTGACTATACTGCTGACCAGTTATGGAATTACAGACTGTATATAAGAGATGAACGCAGTCACTGTGACCGTCGCCCATTGGTTTGTGAACTACAGTTTTAAAGCCTCGAGCTCTGCATTTTGACCGTCTCGAGCTGTCACCATCCTGGTTTCTATGGCCATAGCCTTTATACATTATGACCATATAGTATGCATATCATGTATTTTAATGTATGTATATGGCCATAGCCATCTTGATTTTTTTTGGCCTGTCGCCATCTTGTTTTTTTTTTACAACCAGAAGTGACACGAGTGGGTGGAACCAAGTACAATGAAATGCTGCACAAGACATTTTTAGGCAACCAAAATGTTAAAATTAACTTTCATAACCTAAATTAAAAAAACAAACAAAAAAAAAAAAAACACTGAATGCATTAATACACTCAATTCAGCATTACTTTTTACTTTCACAACACGGTAGATGCAGTTTGGCCAGTCTGAAGCATTAGAATTGTAGTGATAAACCACTGTTAACGCTCATAAAGTAGGCAGATAACGTTCAAAATGGGTGCAAAGGGGACTTTTTACAGCCCTGAAACATGTCATGCCCCCACCCCCTCAACTCATACCCCCCCCAACCCCAACCCCCAGTGGAAACTACGCCCCTTGCATGACATTGAATCCAGGCTGTCGTAAAAACTTGTGCGGTTGGAGTCACTTTTACACGAAAATATTGTTTTCAAATGTATCCCCATTTGTGCAAACATTGCGTGAAGACGTCTCCCCGAAGACGGTACAAAGACAGCGAACATGCCGAGTTTAACTCCATGAGACCTTTGTTTCCTGAATGTTCACTTTCCCAGATGGACAAGTCCCCCCCACCTTACAAATCGATCGCTCCTCCATGAGTCCTGCCTGTTCTCATCCTCTGGCTGAAGAGGCCGTTTGATGCGGTGATGTGGTTAGAAGCTGTTGGCCAACGCCGATTTCATCTTTCCTTTCATGGTCTATCAAATGGCCTTTTATGGAGCTGAGCATTCTTTTCTTGAATCCTTACATTCAGTGTGTGACCTGCTTTAACATAAAATTGATAGACATGTCTAGGCTGGTGTTATTTTAGTGATCTTTTACATCTCCTCTGGCCATTACAGCATCCTCTCTGATGGAATTTTGGGGGAACATGTTAGATCGATTGATGCCTGAATGTAATTTAGGCAAAATTTATTCTGGTGGCTTCTGTTGATCTCTTGAGCAAAATAACTACAGACGCAGATGTTTCACAAGCTTACAACCTGGGAGGTATGTCTTATGAAATGGACCGTTTTATAATGTGTCTCCAATAAAACCAGGAACATGCACACATGAATTAATTTGTTGTTTACTTTGCGAGAAGGCCGTTGGTCTCCGTTATCCTGCCTCTGATCCGTCTTGTTCCAGACTATAATGTTCTTTCATGAAATGTGTTCTCGCTTTGTTTTTTGAGGAGAGCACAGCTCGTCTTAAGAGCGCCGTTATGGGACACATGCGGATCAGTGAGGCTTGAAGCCTCCATGAGAAGAAAGACTCCGGTTTGAGCCGGGGATGGAATCTGCAGCAGCAGCAGCAGCAACAGTCGGTCATCAGACGGGAACAGGTTTTACACGTCTCCATGGGCCACTTTCAAAACGCAATGTTCCAACAACTGTTTTTCTCTCTGTCATATGGGGCCCTAGCTACCAATATTTTTTAACACACCTGAATCCATGCATCATGTATTTCATGTCACTTCCTTTATTATCTGCCATCTCAGGGAAGATTGCAGTAGAGTTGCGTTGACCGTGTCGGATGTGTTCTGTGCAGACAAAGACATACGTTGTGGTCATTTTTTAAAAAAATTTAAAATTGGCAATCTGCCGCATAAAGTGGTTCTCAAGGCCGAAACACACTGTGGGCTGTTGGCCTGGTGGAGCCAAAGCGAATGTTTAAGAATCTGCCTCGGGGCTGAATATGAGTAATTATGTTGATGTGGAGGAGCGTGATGCATTTCAGAAGGTCTGGTGTGTAGAGACGTCTGCAGACTGAGCGAGGGTCAAGTGATTATAAGCCTGTTTGGTGGAGTAACTGCTTATCATGGTGTGTGTGTGTGTGTGTGTGTGTGTGTGTGTGTGTGTGTGTGTGTGTGTGTGTGTGTGTGTGTGTGTGATTTTTTATTATAAATATGTTATACAGGTTTGTGAGCTTGTCTATGCTATTGCTTTTTTTCCTCTTCCATCTTTTTTATCTGTGCTATATGACAAGCAACGTATCCTCATATAACTGTTGGTTTAACTTACGAAAAAGTTACCTCATTTTTTGGGCATTTTCTTACAAAAGGCCAGCGTCACGTGTCAATTTCCACTTGTAACATCCATACAGGTTTTTCAAAATAAACTTCTATCTATAGGCAAAAAAACTTTTAGGTTTAGGAAAAGATTGTGGCTTGGATTATGATAACTATAGTGATGTTAAATGACAAATAAATCAACATTGACTTCTCGTTTCAAACAGGAAATGAACAACAGTCTCCCGGGTGAAAGACCGGTTTTTATTTATGACCATCATGCTGTATTGAAGAAGACTTGAAACTAGAGATTGAGACCATAAACTCATGTTAACAATGTTTACTGAGGGAATAAATCAAGTGAGAAGTAGAGTCATTTTAGACTAGATGTCCAAACAATCTGACTTCTTTTTTCAACCAGAGGAGTCGCCCCCTGATGGCCATTAGAAAGAATGCAAGTTTAAAGCACTTCTGCATTGGCTTCACTTTTCAGACCTGTAGGTCGCCGTCTGGCTTCAAGTTATGCGTTGGTCTACGAACTAAACGCCGTCCTTTGATGAGTTAATGGAAGCTACGAGATGCTGCAACAGCATCACTTCTACCAGAAGTGGAGAGTAACTGGAGACATTCCACAATCGCGTCGGCAAGAGTTTGATTGAAATATGGTTCAACCAATCACCTGCCAAGTTTTTTTAGTTTGTGTTTTTTAAAGTGCCTGCGCCTTTCCAAACAGTTTCCATTGACTGCTTCTCAGATGGTTCTGTGTAACAAACATCTGGCGCATCAGGTTATTGTTTGACAGCGTGAGCTACAGAAAGTGAATTCAGTCAGTAAGACACGAAAAATAAACGGGACATAAAAAAAAAGTAGACAAAGTAAGAATAAAAACTCTGAGAACAAACAGGTCATTTCTCATTTATCCGGACTTAAACATCTATTATAAAAAAAAAAAAAAAAAAAACACACCTCTTAACAAGCCGGGAAATTTTACACAGGAAATGATGATCCGCTAAAGCTGAATCCTAATGACGTTGGTGATCCCCTGACTTTTGCTCTAGCGCTACAATGAGCTGAACATTTCATGTCTATTATTTGCTGGATTTTCCACTAAATTTGGTACAGATATCCATGGTGCACAGAGAATGAATGCTAATAACTGTGATGACTTTTCAGCCGCCATGACCACCTGGACAAAGCTTGACTTTTGCCATTTCTTTATGACCAAAACTCTGTGTGTGTGTGTGTGTGTGTGTGTGTGTGTGTGTGTGTATATATATATATATATAAAAAAACATTGTACAGTTCAACAACGTATACAAGTCATTTAAAACTGTTGACTCTATATGACCTACATAAGTACGATCAGCAAGAATATTGGCTATTTAGTTATTCGTAATGCTTGTCATCACTGCCAGCAGGTCAGATTCCAATAAAATCAGATGAAATTGTGAAAACTGTCATACCCCAAAAAAAAAAAAAAAAAAAAAAAAAAATCAAAGTTCCTCAAAGCTTTAAAATCATGAAGTAGCATTTAGTTGTGTATCATGTCTATTTATATATAATTAACTCAAATCGGGGTTTCCAGAAAACTACAGTGCATCACCAACAGCTTACACCTGATCCTATTTCCTCCAATCAACACAATACGGCACATCATTAAAAGCAACATCATAGAAGTCATGACAACTGCACGTCTTTGAGATAATGAACTCCCGCCTCCTCCTCACTGTTCAGACTCTACCTCCCCTAACAGTCCGTCTGCTAGGCTGAGAACCTTGAGGAACAAGACGTATTGTGTCTGGATATAATCAGGACTGAGGACATGAAGGAAGGAATGCAGCGTAGTCTGATCACTCCTGCAGACATGTATGCAGTGGAGGTTGGGAAGCGGGGGAGGGGGAAGGGGGGGGGGGCAGACTTTGCAGAGTGTGACTCAGCGGCTCGATGGTATGCCCTCGCTGTCTCAGGGGTGCCATTAAATGTCGAATTGGTTGGAGAAAAACATTCTAAGGTTTAAAAGATGCTTGCAGGTCAAATGAGGTGCACTTTACTAGGCGATATGCCGTTTGGCAAATTAGTCCGAATCCTGCTCTCTGTGCCCCTTACATTTTCAGAATGTTACACAAAAGGAAATGTTGCTGTATAACATCACATTTACCCTGTCAGACTACATTTACAGGAAAAAACAGCAAAATGTCAACACTAGCCTTTATTCCCGAAGAGTAGCATTGTTAAACAACATTAAGGACGTCAAAGTAGGTTTGTCGAGAGATGCGTGTCGACACGTTGAGAAAGCAGACTGTGAAAATGTGGACGGCGTAGAAAGTAGGAAGTGTCCGTGTTACATTTCAGCGCCATCGATCACACAAAAAGGCCAATCCCAAGAGAAGCAAACAAGGCCATTAATCACCATTTCAAAGTCGATGCTCGTCGGTTTCTATTTGAGTTTTTAATCTCGAATGATAAGAGGCGGGAAAAAAAAAGAGCCAGCTGCGCATAACAAATGACCGACCTTGAAGATGCAGAATCACAATGAAATCGGGAAACACAGATGTCACATATTAAGTTGATTGCCAGTAAGCAGCAAGAGGTCTGCTCGTCCTGTTTTCTGCAAGTTTCTGTAATTGAGACCAAAACCTGGGTCTGATGAGTCATCTCGCCGTTCACCCTTTTTCCTTCGCTCAGGCAGCGCTACCTTTGGAAAAAGCCAAAAGGATGCCTACAGTCTGCGTCGACCGCCGCCAAGGGTTTAATGTTGCGGTTCTGTAATGGTGCGAGCAGCCATCCCGTGTCATTAGATCTGATTATTGCTCAGCATGGTCGTATATTAGCCAGAGAATGAGACCATTTTACGGGTCGAGGTGGTGCAAACGCTGTTCCCCGAACCACGACCCAGGTTTTCCAAGATCCTGATGAGCCCATAAACACTGCTAAACAAATCAAAGAGTGGTCTCATGAACACTTATTAAAAACAGCATCCTTCCATGGCCTCCACAGTGACCAGATTCACACACACACACACACACACACACACACACCTTTATGCGAACCGGAGCATACGAGTGTGTTGTGCCCGTTTTTCCTCCCTCGCAGAGCTGGAGGATTTCCTTCTTGACAAATGATCCAATAACCTCCGCACTTATTTTAGGATTTGTGCGGCTTCCCTCAAGGAGATTTTAGGCCGTTTTCCCATTGTTTGGTGTTTTTAAGTGTATTGCCCACCCCTGACTCGGTATGGACTGCGGTTAGCCCTAATCAGTCCTCTCTTAGGATCTGACATTATTGGAGGCCCAATCCTAATGGCCGGAAACTTCGGTTAAAAGGGTTAAGTAAAGAGTTAAAAGAGGAGATTGATACCACTCTGATGTTAGTATGCTAAATATGAAGCCACTAGAGTAATTTGCATAATGTGTGTGCATGGCTGCGTCCGGTGCATGCATCCTGCCGGAGAACAGGTTGCAGCAAAAAAAAAGAAAAAAAAGACACCGCCCAAGATCCTCTTAAGTGCAGAAGTATTTCAGACAGAGACCTCATACCCTGGTGCTCTGTAAACTGCATATGATAATGGCTGATGACAGCAGTACAACTGCTGTGCACAAAAACCTGCGCTGACAAAAAAAAAGAAAGATGGCAGCAATACAGCACCGTGTCCTGTTCACTTCTTGTTCCCTCCAAACAGAGACTGTTTCTGTTAGTTGTAAATGTTTCTTCATCACACCCACATTCAAAGTCATTTCTGCACCGATGCTGTTATGGTAACGCAATGTTACACCGTATGTCATCCAATATGTCATGATATTTGTCCATTTTATATTTTCTGTTTCCTTTAATGGTCATGTATGAGTGAGAAAATTGCTTACACTAACATCACAGACTGGTGTTACAATCTTCAAATCGTTTCAGTTATTTCCCACACACTGATGCAAATTAGTTAAATTCACAGCAATCCCTCTGAATTTGAGGTCCAGTATTTCTGTTCAAGCTGACAAATAGAAGATAAATAAATACAAATATTGAAATTTTAAATCAGACAAGTTTTTGATATTTATTTTGGGTAAATAATTAATTGTTAATTTATCAGCAATTAAAAAAAAAAATAAGTAATTGGTAATTGTGAGGTGCTGCCATGGTCACAGTGTAGGGAGTACTTGAACACAAATTGGACTCGAATGCAGAGAGCTGAGAAAGCAGCAGGATTACTAAAGTGAATTATTGTAGATTCAGCTGACATGTGGCCAGAGTCCAAACAGGCAGACGGTCCGGCAGGCAAACAGGAAACAGAACGCCACATAAAAACGATGACAAACTGACGAAGAACAGAGGAACCGGGAAGGTATAAATAAGGACTAATGGGGAAGTGAGAACAGGTGAGCAGGAGGTCTGGTGACTGCAGAAGCTAACGAGGGACAGGTGAAACTAATCAGGGCGGGGCAGACAATCAAAACTGGTGGGAAAACACTTAAAGGCACGAAGCGAAGTGAAATGAGAGTAACAAAATAAAAAAAGGGAACTTGAATGCTATGAATGAAATAAGGTAAAACCAAAGAGCAACACAGATTATGTATGACAGCAGTGCTTCACATAAAAAAAAGAAAACATCACAAAAGAAACATGAAAACCTCTAAAACATAAGAGACATTTGACAACATGTTGACAACAAAAGAGACGAGAGGAATAGAAAAGTTCTAAAATGCTGTATTTATTGCACTACGCTCTATTGCAGATTTAGCGTCAGAGTTCAGCGGCTTGATGGAGGCTGGAACAAACGAGAGCTTCAAGCTGTTTGATTTGCGCTTTGGCCCACATAGTCTTCTTCCTGATGGAAGAGGTTCGTATTCAGAGAAGAGGGGATGTTGAGAGTCCGCAATGATTTCTGTTTTTGTTTCATGACTGCCCACTCGGGGTGCAGGTTCTGCAGCGGTCTTTCTTCTTTGTTACCTTAAATAACTGTTTAGGGAGGCCTGCTTTTCAGTCAGGCTGCACCATAGACCATGTGACATATATATATATATATATATATATATATATATATATATATATATATATATATATATATATATATATATATATATATATATATATATATATATAGTGATGGACGCTGCACAGAGGTGAAGCCAAAATATTCTTCTGCAAGAAAGCAAATAAATGTTGTACTATTGCGTTTCCATCACTGGCGTGATCAGTACGAGTGCAAGACGTTGTAAGGGCTCAAAATGTGGCTTTTGAGTACTTTACCAGGTGTCTATATGTCTCACTGCGATAGTGTGTAGTTCAGCTCAAAATGAAGGCCATATGTGAAGATGGGCAAGGTCAGAGCGGGGGGGGGGGGGGGGGGGGTCTAGTTTATTTAAGTTTGCTGCTCACTTTCTGGATCTAATGAGTCCATATGGTTTTATGTTTAATCAGAGCAGATTAATGCAAATCAACAGCATAGAGACTTCATGAAATAAAGAACTAGACCCTGCTGTTGGGTAAACTTGTTCTTTATTTTTGGACTTCCTGTTATGCCTATTTTTAACATGCTATGAATTGTGGGTATGTCCTTGAAGCAGTAAGTCAGCAGCACTGCAGGCTTGTATAAAGTGTGCATAAAGAGCTCCAGCGTTTATTAAAGGGCTTTTGACCACTTATCGTTTTCGCAGTGGGTCCATGCAGAGCATTGGGGCTTTTTGGGAACGCTGGTGTGTGAGGGCAGACATCGGGACTGGGCTTAGGAGTCAGATGTGGGTTCGGTTTCCTGTCCACTAAACATCAAAATTGAGTCTGGATTTGCATTTGAAGTGACATAACGACATTATGGCTATTCACGTTCCACAGTTATAAAAAAGGACATCAGGTACTGAGCAAAAAACAGAGTTTTATCCTTATATGAGCTCCTCGTGGGAGCTTTAAATCACGCCGCCCTCACATCGGTACATGAAACGAGAAGCTCTTGAATGACAAGATCTATTGGAACAAGGAGCAAAGCAAGCAGGTAGCGGCGTTTTCAGCTTGGCTGAAACATTTGCTCGGCTAATAAAAAAGCACGTTGGCTGGAGAGTTTGTCTTCCATCCATCCTTGGCGGATGAGTTAGGAGACATTTGAGGGTGGTTTGCTGGGTTGTGGACAAGATGAGGCTAATGATGGATGAGTTTGGGCTCCGCTCACAGTCTAATATCTCATCTGAGCCAGACTTTCTCAATACCAAATTTTGCCTGACACAAATAGCTTCACTGTCCAGTAGTCGAAGCAGAAGTCAAAGAAATTTATGGACAGCGCTATCCTCATTTTGGCCCGACTCTCGCTGTCTGCACCTTTGTTTACTAATCCCATCCAGCCCACTGATTCAAATTTTCCACAGTACATCATTTTGATGTCTGTAATTACTTTTTTTTCCCCCTCAAACTCAAATCATTTGGAGCTCATTTAATTTGATTCACAGCGTGTGCCTCGCCGTTTTCTCACCTTTCGGCTCGCCAAAGCGGAGCTGTTGGTGACGACTGTCAGTTTGTCACTTCAAACCTGCAGACATGCCCACTCACCGTACAGCTGTTTGGCTGAAATACTCTGAAGTCCGTTTCCTGACCTCAGGACCCCACTTTCTAATTAGTAATACTTGGCCGCGTTGTTGAAAATCAACACCTTTTTGGTGATTTTCCAATCAAACCCTGCTGCGTGAGTGGCGGCGGCATGATTCAAGCCAACCTGCGCTAATCAGCACCCCAAAATATCCCCAGCTGTGTTTAAAATGACTTTCCCATACAACGAAACTGCATTGTAATACGTTTTGATTAAGACGTATTAAACGTATTATGTTTACTTTTGGCATTTCACAAATAAGTCTAAAATGAGTCCGTGGAGCACCGTGTGAACTAGTTTTGTTGACAAAATCATTTTGTTCGGTTTTTGTTTTGTTCTGACTAAGTTTCATTGTAATCTAAAGCCAAACCATAATGTTTTTTACTTGTCCTAAAAAAGTAAATTTGTTGCCTAAACCTAGCAAAGTACATTTGTTGACTGAAGCTAACAAAGTACATTTGTTGACTGAAGCTAACAAAGTACATTTGTTGCCTAAACCTAGCAAAGTACATTTGTTGACTGGAGCTAACAAAGTACATTAATTGCCTAAACCTAATAAAGTGCATTTGTTGCCTAAACTTAGCAAAGTACATTTGTTGACTGGAGCTAACAAAGTACATTTGTTGCCTAAACCTAGCAAAGTACATTTGTTGCCTAAACCTAGCAAAGTACATTTGTTGCCTAAACCTAACAAAGTACATTTGTTGACTGGAGCTAACAAAGTACATTTGTTGCCTAAACCTAGCAAAGTACATTTGTTGCCTAAACCGAACAAAGTATATTTGTTGCCTAAACCTAACAAAGTACATTTGTTGCCTAAACCTAGCAAAGTACATTTGTTGCCTAAACCTAGCAAAGTACATTTGTTGCCTAAACCTAATAAAGTACATTTGTTGCCTAAACCTAACAAAGTACATTTGTTGCCTAAACCTAGCAAAGTACATTTGTTGCCTAAACCGAACAAAGCAAATTTGTTGCCTAAACCTAACAAAGTACATTTGCTGCCTAAACCTAACAAAGTACATTTGCTGCCTAAACCTAACAAAGTACATTTGTTGACTGGAGCTAACAAAGTACATTTGTTGACAGGAGCTAACAAAGTACATTTGTTGCCTAAACCTAGCAAAGTACATTTGTTGCCTAAACCTAGCAAAGTACATTTGCTGCCTAAACCTAATAAAGTACATTTGTTGCCTAAACCGAACAAAGTAAATTTGTTGCCTAAACCTAACAAAGTACATTTGTTGCCTAAACCTAACAAAGTACATTTGTTGCCTAAACTTAGCAAAGTACATTTGCTGCCTAAACCTAACAAAGTACATTTGTTGACTGGAGCTAACAAAGTACATTTGTTGCCTAAACTTAACTAAGTTATTTTCTTACATTATTGTTTTGTATTGTTTCAGTTTCGTAGTTATTTTAAGCCAAACCATAATGTTTATTTTACTAAATCTAACAAATGAAATGTGTTGCTTAAACCTAACAATGTAGTTTTGTAGCATTTTCCATTTTGTTTCATTTTACAACGTAAAACACGTGTTTCAAAATTTTCAAACTGTGAGCGAGAAAATACATTTCCCTCAAAACGCAGCTTGGGAACTTCATTTTGTAGGAGACAGAGTTACACTGGTAGTCATGACTGGGCAAAAACAAAACAAAACAATGAAACTCAGTTGCACAAAGTGATGCTGAGCAATGTCTTTAGAGGCAGAACTAAAGAGTCAAAGCAGCCAAACAAAGATTAGCATGACAATCCCAACTGTTGGCATGTAGAAGTCTTTAGTCAGCATTCACACTTAATACAACACACCATGACGTGTGTAGAATGAGTTATAATGATGATAACCTGTCAGTCTGCTGAGGCTGTTAGAGGCCTTGAACACAACATATTTGAAAATTTGTTCACTCAGCTTCAGGTTTCTTTACACTGGCTCTCCTCATTCTTCTGAGATTTTGCTTCACATTTACTCTCGCTGAGATCCAACTCCTGACAAGACGCAGTGCACATTCTCTCTTCCTGCCCATGACACGCTTTCTCGTCCCTCCTCCTGCTGTAAGGGAGCCTTACATGAGTCAGTTTCTCAAAGTCAGGAATCAGAACAAGCGGCCTCTGTTATGCATCACTCCGGTCTAGACAGCAACTCGCATTACTTCTAGGCTAAACCGCCAGCGGCATTATTACTGGCACAATGAAGCGATGGAGACAAAGCGAATAAAAGTTGAAGAAATACAGATCAGTTATGTTTGGTTTTTTTTTAGCAATTTGCCAATTGGATAAATTTGTATGTGGCAAGAAATCTCAACTTCAATGCTACTGGAAAAGTCAGTTTTATACACTGACGATAATTATGAGTAATAACTTTTACTTTGTCGTGTGGCACAAATATAAAAGGTTGAGGTTGAAGTGATTGACAGAAGTTGGAGATCCTGTTTATTGACGACGAGGTTAAGTTTTTTCTGTTCCATTAACTTTTTATTTGATAAAGTTCTGCTGACTGTAATGGATTTTTGTTGTTGTTGCAGCAAGTGAAAACATTACACCGTCGACACGCAAGCTCAACAACTAAAAACCTGGTAATAATGTTAAGAACCTGCACTGTGGAAACCTGAAGAAATCAGCCAAATACCTGTCTGGAGCACCTATGGAGTCTGCCATGTAGGAACAATAGCAGGCTTTATAGCTGATCATTAAGAAGTGGTTTTGAACCACTTGCACAGAACATAAAAAAAAAAGTAATGATCCTCATTCACCGCACTCTTTGGGAAGAAGTCCAACGCTTTGTGTATTAAAGCGCTCCCAATAAACCCAATAGGGCCACCAAGAAAGTCCGGAGGATTGGTATGTTTGCAGAGTTTTATTGTTTGAACATAAAACATGAAATGTGTGTCTGGTTGTGTTCTTAATGAAACATTGTAGCCTGTTCATTATGATGGACAGAAGTCCCCAAATTAAGGGGAAACACTTCATGTAAATAAGGGGAAAAATGTAACTAATAGATATCACCAGGGAATTTCCCCAGTTGATTAAAACAATTAATCAAATATCAAGACAATTATGTTTTCCTAAAGTTTGTATTCAAATATGTGCTGACACTTTCAGAACAGAAATCTGAACTTTGGATGAAGCCAGGTTCAAAATTCTTCTTTTATTTCGTTTTTACAAAAGGGGGATTTTGAATATATCTTTGTATCACTCCATAAAACAGAAAATACTGTCAACAGCCATTTAAAAAAAATCCATTTTCGCCACGTTTTTAAGAATAAAATGTTGTGTAAATCAGGCTCTGAATGATATTTGAACAAAGCCCTCTGTAAAAACCTTCAGAATATAGATATGAAAGAAACTGGAATGTTTGGTAAGTACTGAAGTGAAGATTTCTGGATCAGTCTGAGAAAAAAAAACAACAGCCTTTAAAGATATGTTTTGTAAAATTGCACACATTATGAAGACTCGACAGGGGAACAGGGTGAACAAATAAAGTACTAGATATCACCATGAAACTTCAGTTGATTACTTACATTAAGACAATAACTGTTTTTATTACAAATGTTCTAAAAAAGGAATGTTTAATTATCAAAGGCATTATCTAATGTTAACTTTAGGTGAATTTAGGGTAAATAAAATGACAAAGTAGTGAAATAAACATCTAAATGTATATTTTGGATGTTTTCTCTCCACTGGTCTGAACGAACACATGTTCTGGAAGCAAAATAGCACAAAATCTCTAAATTAATGTGTATTCAAGACACAGTTTTTTATTTTATTTTTTTACCTAAGGTGTCTCTAAAGCTCTTTGATTTAACATGAAAGGCCCATTTCTGCAAACTGGATCTAGCTGCTGCCTCAAATGTGTAATTATTTTAGCAGCAGCTGTATGATAAAGTGATACAACTAAGAGAACATAATAGGGACGTGAGGAATATCTGTGCCGATCGTTAGCTGTTAATTCGCATGTAGCAGAGCTGCCGCGCTCGTGCCTCTCGGTGTGACGGCGTCACGGCTCGCCGGCAGCAGGCTGCAGTCAAGCCCGGATGGAGGCAGCTCAGTCCCGCACCGCTGACCGTCGCACCGCTGGATAAACCGGAATATTCTCCACGGAGATAAACTGCCCAAATTGCATTTCGCGGCCGAGTCGTAGCGCAAATTAGAAATACAACCTCGGCTCATTTCGCTGTTCTCTTTTATGGCGTCTGGCTCCGGAGATGAAGAGGGAACCGCGGAGGGCGTCTCGTGGAGACTCATAGGCCCGGTAGCGGAGCTCTCCACGAAGCGCTGCCGCCTCATGTACTCCTCGCTCGGCTGCGACTCTGACGTCTGCCTCTTCTACGTGAAGGGGGAGTTCTTCGCCATGGACGCTCGCTGTTCACATTCCGGTAAAAAAAAAAAAAAAACAACATCCACCTTATCAACCTCTAAAAAGACAGAATAGTGCACAAGAGGATACAACACATTTCATTTTTTCTTTTAAATAAACAAGCGAATTCACTAGAATGCATCTGTGCGTCACTTCCTCTCATAGAGGTTCTGGTTCATTTGTCTCTCAGCTGGTACTGAAAGGTCTTATAAAAAGTGGCAGCCTTGCCGTCCTCTCATAGGTTTATCAGCTCCACACATACAGTCTATGGTTCCACACATACAGTATATAAGGAGCTTCCACACCATGTTAACAGGGCCACAACTATAGAGAGTGAGGGCACAGTGGTTGCTTTGGGGCCCCTGGAGCAGGGGAGGGGAGGCCCTCTAACGATGTGTTATATTGGATAACCTAGGATATATGCCTGTGTTCATTTTACTGTTATTTGCTAAGTATAGTATACACTCAAAAAATAAAACATATTATTATACAAATGATAGATTTTTTTAGTTTAAAAAAAAGTCAGTGGCAATCTAAAATTAAATGATATGCTTATTCTATACAAGCTATTACATCTACAAATACATTATTAAAAAATATACTATTTTCACATTTTTTTTATATATACAGCAATTATCGGTTACATGTATGTTGATGTTGTCCAATTTCAAATCTCTATTTCATCATGTGACGATACTTTCCGTATGTCGTACCGTAGCTGAGGACATCTGCAAGTCGAGCCGACAGTCATGCATTTTAAATATGAAAGACGAGAGAGAGAGAGAAAAGAACGGGAGACGATAACAAAGCTCCCTAAATTAGAGCCCAGCCCTCGGTGTGTGTTTGTGTGTCATAACTACTCCACTGCTTGTTATGCAAACCTCACAACACAATCACATTATCTCCAGAAGGACGACAGCAAAAGTCATCTCTTTTGAAAAGACGGTGATTAACAATTTCCTGTCTTGCGCGCGTCCCAGGCGGTCCTCTGTGTGAGGGGGACATCGAGGAGGCCGACGGAGTCCTGCAGGTCTTCTGTCCCTGGCACGACTACGACTTTGACCTCCGGACGGGGAAGTCGGGGACGTCCTTACAGGTCAGTGAAAACATCAGTTGACCCCAAAAAGATGCCCCAAAAATATCATCATTAAGTACTTGGAGACGTGTCAAATCTCCATCGTGTCCTCAGCTGCACATTTGCATCGACATGTAGACAAAATCGTCCACTTCTATCAGAAGTAGGAAGTTCCATTTATTGACACGAGATGAAAAAATAATAAATCACAGCTCATGAGTCAGAGTCAAGATTATATTTCCCCCTTTTTGTTCTGTCGAACATCTTTTCTGTTCCCACCGTTCTGTTGTTTGGATCCAGTGAACGGTCCCAAACAAGAGCTTTACTTTCCATAAACATCTCGTTCTCTTTTCCATTAATCATTTTCATAAACTGATGTTTCTCTCGTACATAACAAGCAGCAGAAGAAACATAAAAACAAAAAGGTTTTCGCAGGAGGGTTTGCTACATTGTTTAACATGAAATACACCATAAGCTCACTTGTTTTGACAGATGTTATCACCTCTTATGTCTTCCTTTTTTTTTTTTTTTACAGCAACGAGTGTATGAAGTCAAGCTGGAGGATGGCAACGTGTACGTGAAGCACGCCAGTCGCCTCTCCCTGTCGCCTTTTCCCGCGGAGCCGAAGAGTTGACCGATTTTTAAGACTTGTTCCACGAACCCAAGCAATCTGAAACATTCCTCGGCCTTATCCGTCTTTTTCACAGGCCGCTTCTACTTTGATTTCTGTGAGCTCAGGATGATGTCGAAGACGACTGTCTTGAAGAGGACGTGACATCATGATACTGAGTTTTGTCCCGCTGCCATTCCAGGTAGATTGTTCATCACAGCCGCTGAACATGGAGAGCACCAGACGGTAGCAAATATGCAACATGAAAACACTAAATGTTACTCTTCTCAGCAGATGTTGAGAGAACTCACCAGCATATAGTATTTTATTATTGGAAGGATAAAACAATTTCGCCGCTTGATCATTCTAGATTCTGAAGGATTCCTAAAGATATTATTTCTGATGAAAATATAACCGGGTCTATTTATTGCCAGTGTTGTTGCACTTGTATTGCAAATCATTTCTGTTTTTGGCGTGCAGAAAATGCTCCCCAAATCTTTAATTTAAAGCTACTGCTTTTTTTTTCTGTTGATTTTGGCGGTCCTTGTGGACAAAAGCGGTAGTGTTCCCGAGCGCCAGATTCCCTTAAGAAAACCTCTCATTTTACCGCAGTAGGGTCTGACAGTCGGCCCCTCTGAGTCCTGGCTCTGGTTCTCCCGTGCCTCCTTTACCTCCAGCGGACCAGCGAAACCGGATCTGTCCGCGGTGGGCCGGTCGCTGCTGGAGCCACCGCTTGAGTCTGAGCTGAAGGAGTTTTTGGGTGAACCTATCGGACCAGAGAACTGCATTAGGAATATCTAAATTTATAAAGAAATAGCCAATCTTCTCGCTGAAGTGCTCGCTTACTTACGTAGGTCATATCGTGGCATCAGTATTAAATTGAGTCTGTTTCATAACCAGTTAAAAGTTTCTCACGCTAACTTTTAATACAAAATTGAAACCATAATTGCAATGAGGGGATGAATTGACAATGCAGCCAGTTATGAAGCCTTTGTGTCATGTTAGATGTAATATTAGAAGAATTACAATACATGCAAAAAGCAGAGATAATCTGGTGATTGGTAACTGTAGTTCATTTGGACAACGTGCCAAAAATCAATAGTATAGATGAGTGAAAAACAATCTTTTTAAGTAGATTTGAATTATCAGTTATGGTTGTAATGTTGAGCTCCTAACAGACCGCCAGTGTATTTCAACAAGTATTACATTCATGAGTATAAAGCTCAGACTCATTTCAGTGGAAGAATCGGTACAATCATGTAACAGCGGAAACGTAATGACAGTTCCTTTCAGCAGCTAATGTCCGACTGTACTAAACAGTCTCATTACCATCAATAACGCTCTTCCATGTCTTCAACTCGCTCGCTGAGTTGTGGCCTTTGGATACATTTAGACACTTGTTCCAGTGATGTCACGCAACAGAAACTCCCTCTCAGAATGTTGTATTTCTGAACGGGTTTAAAAACAGAATAAATAAAAGGGAAAAAAAAACAAACAAGAGTTCCAGCAAGTAGAACACACATGAAGGGCGCTGCAATTAGGATTGGTGGCGGTCCACGGAGTCAAGACGTCTCCATCAGCGTTTCCCTCCGTTCCTGGCCTGTGCACTGACAGGTTTGTCTGTTACTGACGCAATGGGGCTCAAAAGAAATGGTTAGTAAGGCGCCAGAGGAAGGTTCATGACCTGAAATGCACCATTGACTCGAGAAAAGTGTTTTTTCTAGCTTTGTGTGTGTGTGTGTGTGTTTTTTCTCTTTTATTTCTCAGCGGTGGAGGCACTCGCTCACTATATTTTCTGGCAGAGGCACAGCGCCCAGTCAGGGAGGTGTCAGTGACGGTGCGGCTCTCGTTTTCCCTCCCTGCTGCGATTCCTGCGGTGCAACTTTATTACAATAATAAGTCCACTGGCTAAAAAGTGTCTGTCGTGTGCAGCGTAACTCATCACCTGCAGGGTAGTGGGGCGTCCGCGGCGGGGATGCGGCTATTTTGTTGTCGGTAGAAAAGTGAAAGTAAACATTGTTCAGGAAGCTGCTTCTTACATTCTTTCCTCTTGATTAGTCTGAGAAACAAACAGCGTTCAGTTTAACCCGTCGCTATGTTTCCTTAAAAGTTTTAATGCATTTTGCTTCTTGTTTATGTGAATTATGTTTCTGGCCTTTATGTTAATTATGTTAATTTGAACAACCTGATCACTTGAACTGTAAACTGCTGTTTGCGGTTAACTATATTTATTGTTCTGACTCATGCAAAGCTGAATATTTATCTGTATTGTTTAATTCACAAAATTGTATTATATCTTAGCAACGATGTGATGTATTTTAAAGAAAATAATAATTTTCATCAGAAATGTGAAATAGTTTTTTGTGTGTCCTTAAATACATAAAACACAACTCAGAAAATGATATGAATCAGAAGTTTACACAAAATCATTTATTTACAGTTTCTTGTTCGTACAATAATAGTAGATTTAATACAATACACAATTTACACATAAAAACTAGAAACAAGATTGGCAACACCATGCAATAGTTGAGCATTTATTATCAGGAGAACGTTTGTGTAATTCTTTAACTGGAGGTTAGGAAGTCTTCCTGGAGAACAGTGGCAAAAATCAAACTCCACAAAGTGGTGGAAAAGGTTCAACGACGACCTCCTGAATAAATTAGGATCTCTCTCTGGACTGTACAGAAGAGAAAATGGATGAATCTGATCAGGCTGAAGTTACTGATAAATTGTTGGTGGATTGAGAGTCTTTTCTGCCTAAAGTTAAATTTAGCATTACATGCACCCGCTGGAATTCTGTGAACAAAGAGGCAAAATCTGGTGAAGTATTTCAAAAGCAATTAACTTCACCAGATTTTTAGTTTGAAATTCTCTTCATAACAAAAACAATCCAAGTTTAGCCAGTAAGTCTACGGGATTGAAAATACAACAATCAGTGTTGCTCCCTCCCTCCTTTAAAAAGTAATATTTCTTTAAAGTAATTACTTCCGTTAATCATTAAGTTACTTTGGCTCACTTTATTTTTTGCCAGGAGTTAGGTGAGTCTGTACGGTAAATATGAAGCTACAGCAAGCAGCCGGTTAGCTTAGCTTAGCATGAACTCCGCTAAAAAGAGCCTGGCTTTGTCCAAATGTCACAAAATGTACCTGGCAGCACCTTTAAAGCTCACTAATGAACATGTTATCTTGTTTGTTTTTACCTGTCATCTCAGAACCCACCGACTCTGAGGGCAAAGGGGCTTTACATTTGGGGATCCGGCGTAGTCGGGGGATCCCCAGGCCAAGACTCTTCACTGTTTACACGACGATTAGCAACTTGAGATGAGACAGAGTTGGAGTAGAGCAATTACGTCAACTAATAACTGAAAACAAGCTTATTTTAAACCATTAAAAAGCTAAAGATTGCGTTTTGGCTCGTTCTGCCTCCTTTGCTCTCCACACGGATTATTTACCCGCATTCAACCACAGCCTGCTAAAACGTGATCGGTCAAATGAAAACCAGAATGCTTCAGATATCGTCCCATCACCAACAGATTCTCCATGTATGGAGATTATTTTATCTGTACAACAAGTTGTGACTTCCTATAGAGTCCTGTCGTCACTATGAAGTGGCCAAGCTACCAGCGGGGTTTTCAGGACACCCTGGCTAGCTGTTTCCAGTCTTTATGCTAAGCTAAGCGGCTGCTGGCTGTGACCTCAAACTCAACAGAGAGCACTACCGATTGTCTCATCTAAGTCTCTGCAAGAAAGCACATTTCCCAAAATGTCAAACTATTCCTTTAAAAGGTATAAAACCAATTTGCATGAAGCTCCATTAAGCCGTATTCATAATATTGACACTGAACGATTCCCCAGGAAGATGAAACGGTTGCTACTTCTACTGCTAGTTCAACAAGATAAACATTTTCTTCCCCTGCAACGTACTTTATCTGTTGGACTCGGGCTTAAACTCCCTTTTCTTTGATGCTCAAGACTTTGGAGACTTGTTCTTAAGTCATTAAAGCAAACTTTGCAGAGGTTGTTTAATCTCCTTTTGAACTTCCCCAGAAGACGGAGTAAGTGTCTGGAGAGCCCCGCTCACTTTCCCATGCAAAGCCTTACATAATGGTTTACTCAGCCTATTATTGTTACCTTGTCCTTCAAACTCCCCTGATAGCTTATCCTCATGAATAAGCCAATTCTCCTGTCAAAGCATTCTCCTCACAAAAACCCTGCATTCTTCCATGTGCAACCACTTTTGAAGCCCGAGGTTCGTTAAGTGATGGACTGCGAGGCCAAAGACCACAAATATTTTCCCTTCCTTTTTTCTACCAAACAGCTCCCCTAAAAAATGATTAAATCCATCACTTGATAATCTCGCTCTTATTTCTCTTGATGTCTTTGCTCTAACATTTCCTCCAGTTGCTCTCCAGCTGCTGGGCCTCCTCGGCTGACCTCACACAGCCACTGCTTTTGTATGGGACTTATCTCTTCCAACACCTGGAATCAATCATCTTTCTTTTTTTCACAGGGTGGATGCTATGCGTCTGCTGCAGAGAGAGGTTTTGTTTTCATCTGTTGAGTGGTGGGCAGCACTCAGGCCTGTGATTAGAGAGGTCAGTGATAATAGCGACGGTATCACATGTTGTCACCCTATATTACTCCGGCTTTTTCTGGAGTGTGCTGCTCCTACTACATAATGGAAAAAAAGATTTGTTTTTTTTCCCCGATGTGGCCCACCATGGGACCTTACTTCAGGAAAAAATAGGCACGGTAGTCAACAACGACAGACAATAATTCTATGATCCTGTTTGAATTGTGCCATGAATTACACACGTTTAACAATTTAAAAGACAATTTTGCAAGTCGGGAAAGGACCAGTTTGTCACCGGATTGTCGTGGAGTCATTTAGTTTTGTGTGAAGTTCCGGCAGCTTTTGTTGTAAAACTGTTTGAATATGACTGACAATATGTAATTAGAAGACTACTTTACCAAAAGTCGCGTACCGGGATGTACTCGCACCAAACGGGTCTTGCTTGTTCTTTTGCTTCCCCAGCTGCTATAAAGACCAAGAGTCGCTGAATGAAATGCGTAAGGTTAGACGACGTCACATGTGTGCGTGGAGCTTAGCCAAAATACCCAGCTAGCTAGTGTTGATGTTGTATATTGTGTGTGAGGAGAGATTTAGTTCACTGAGCGGTTTAACACAATGTCTCTACGACAACCACGCAAAATTATATATTTTCAAAATTGACAAACATGTAATTCATTCAAAAGAAAGTGTCTACCGTTAGCTACCGGAAATATTTCTTCTAAAACTAGAGCCCATGGGGGTCACCAGAAGAGGAAGGACTTTGCCTCTCTATATATGGTTTTCATTTTATACATACAACTTTACATTGGCAACTTTTAGGCATACATTTAAATAATAAATGTGGCACATTGGGAATACATGTAGTCAGGCTTAGACGGAGTTGCCTGCACAGTGGGCTGGGTGGCATTTTAATGGTGAATATGTTTGACCACAATCCTCCTGGGCCCTGTATATTGTTGATGACATAAGTCCATTTTGCAGGATGAAGTTGTTTGGCTGTTTGTGAAAGTCAGGGTCAAACTGTTTTAATAGTTCTCAAGAGGATATGTAATTTATTTTCTAATTAACAGCAGGCTTATATTTACCTGTAAGCCTCTCCTGGTTTCTCCATGGACCACGGCCCCCCCCCCCCTTACAGTACATGATTTTTGGATTAGTTCAGCTTGAAGAGCTCTTCCCATGGGTCTGCAAGTTCACATTTTGCAGATAAACAAGTTTGGCACTTTTATCACAGAGGGATTAAAATAGCCTAATATTTGTTGTCCAAGTCTACTAATCTGTCTCAATATCTTTAGTATCAAGTTTGACATTTTAAATTGATTCACAGTGACAGTAGAATTTCTGAAAACATGGCCAGTAAATTCACAGGCGTGTCACTTTTTAATTATCACTCATGTGTAAGAATCATACCGTGGTAGTTCTGTTAATGAAGAGAAGGCTCCGCTGAGAGTTCCAACTCCCTCTAAGAAGATCGCTCTCTAAAGTGAAAAAGATTACTGGGATGTACAAGTTGTAAAAAAAAAAAAAAATCAACTGAGTCATGCAGCAAAGTATGAAAAGGTTAATAGACTCTTGACAGTTCAGAGAGTTTAGAGAGTGATTACGTAGTTAAATTATTTGCTTAAAATGAGTCCTGTGCAAGGCCTCATAGGAAACACCTTAACCACACTATCTGCCACACGTACTGAAGGAGTTGTTGCTTCATTGTACTGTAATAGTTGGTTACATGCTAATCTTTAAGAATTCTTAAGTTAAATGATATAGTTATTGCACTTCAAGATACAAAACGCAGCTCACAAAGCACATTACCCAACAACAAAAACAAAGTTAGACCTCAGGTTTTCTGAGAAAGTGACATATTTGTGGTGATTTGCTTTTAAGAAATGTTTCTCTGGTGATGCTAATTTGGAATGTGCAGAGGACAGAAGGAAATTATGTCATACCCCTCAATCAGCTGTCCTCATTTTGGACTGCCTGCCTCTAGTGAGATCCATGCTTTTCTTGGCGGAGGTCTTGGTCTTGCCCCTTCTAAGTAGGTGTGACAGGACTTTTGGCTGATTCACAGATGGCAATGTGGCATGCTAATGAAAAAACATTGAAGAAGCATGACTGAAAACATCCTCTGTTCCCTGGGTGGCATGCCTCATCCCGCTGCATGTGTCTCTTTTTGGTGGAGAGGGATGGATTCAAGTTGTTTCTGATCTTTAAGAAAAGTTCAGTGGAAGGGAATGGCTAGTTATGAAGTGTTCGGGGCCTGGCGTAGTATTTACAGTTTTTTAAATGTTTCAACTTGTGTTGTGAGAAAGAAAAAAAAAAAAAAACAGGTGGGGAAAGTGGAATGCCACTAATTATAACTATAAAAGTTACATTCTCAAACGTCAATTTAATCTATTCATACATAAAATTAGACCAAAGCTAATTAAGTAAATGCCAGTCACAGCGCTACACACAGTCAACGATGAATGTGTTTTCGGAGGGAAGGAAGAAATGAATATACCAAACCCTTCAAGTAAGTCTAATGAATATCTTCAACCACTCATCGATGTTGCTGAATTGCCGTCTGCCTCTGTTTTGTGGTTTTCGATAGTCAAGAGGGAGTTCATACTCATCAACAGACGGGCAACTTTTACTTCCTTGATTCGACGGCATCGTATCGGTCTTGACGGAAGAGCTAGAAATTTAAAAAAGAAAAGGACATTTAAATCATTCCAATATTACTGTCAATGTAAAAACACTTCAAATGATCTTAATTAAACCTGCCTACCTTGGAACATCTATTGCCGTTGCTGTGTGCGCGTGGACACTCTTCTTCTGGTTGTAGAGGTGACTCTGCGATTCTGGGTCCTGCCCTGTTGCTCTGAAGGATAGGCCACAATCCGGGTGGGTACCCTCTGCTCTTGCATACCCTCCGACTCCCTCATGCTCCTCGCCATTTGTGACAGAGTCTGAACCGGGTTGGTCTGCAGGCGTTGGAAAAGGCTTTCTCGGTTAATTTTCCTCTCTGGACAGCTGAAGGTCAGCGCCACTCCGGAGTCCGTCTTCATCTCCCTGGAGAAACCATCCGAGGTGCCGTCAAAGCAGCGGCCGATAGCGATCTCCTTGGCCAACCTGGGGTTCTGGTCCGTGACCGTGTAGATGCCGTAGTTGTGTCCCAAAGGATCGACGGGGGCCAGCATGGTGAACCCGTGGGACTCGTTGTTTTGAGCGATGGGTGGATGTTTGATGAGATACTCTTGGAGGAGGCTGTTGGTGTTGGTCCTGCGACAGTTCCCCTGTGGAAGCACCGAAATGATGGATCTGTCCACCTCGGCTTGATCGAACAACATGCCGCTGCATTTGAACTCCAAACAGGCCGCGGAGGTGTTGGCTTCTCGCATGTCCCGGGTGCTGCGGATGTCTCTTATGCCGTAAAGTTTGCCTTTCGTTTGTCGGTGCGTTCCTCCGAGATTCCTCGACCTGACCATCACTTCCTTCTGGCCATGGATCTTGACCTTAATGAAGCATGCTCTGAACTCCTGGGGGTTGGGCCACCAGGAGAGGTAGTTTCCCATCCAGGTCGTCAAATCGTTCTCCTCAAAGGGAACAACATTGTACTCATACTTGTCCTTTTCCACTCTGAAGAATCTGAAATGATTCGCGTCAAGAGGGGCATTTTCACAACCTATTAAATTCTGATACGGATATATTGGCCCATTCGTCTCATCGAGATTATTTTGGTTAGGCTTTGCCAAGTTGATTTTGAAGGCCGTTTTCTTCAGAGCCGGATCCTCGTGGTCGGAGCGCTGGTAGTCTAGTTTTTCCAGATACGGCTGGGACACACCAATGATGTTTGGATTCATCTTGGGGGAGGACGGAGCTGCCTCAAGTTCTTCCCCACCCATCATTGCTGTGACATAAGCCGTGTACGCATCGGGCCTTTGGGCATCGCAGAAAGCTGGTAAACAGGCCCCGTTGTATCCAGTTAAGACGCTGTCGAAGCGGCCCCATGCCCGAGGGTTAGAGGAAAATCCAGGCTTAGGTTCCAAATTTATCAAGCTGATCACAACGCCCTCCAGCTGTTCACTAGATAGGAACTTGTCGCTCATGTAGGCACGTACTTTGACGTAGCAGCGTCTGTTTTCGGGCACGTCTAGATTGAAGAGCCTACGTTCTCTGATCTCCATGTTGCCTATGAGGAATGTGCGCTCCTCTCGTTTGCTCCGCCCATGACCACCAGCAGTTGTCGCGGTGTAGGAGAAGTCACTCTCCTCCTCCCAGACTCCCGTGTCTGGGTTTAGAGACCACAGTTTCATTTTGGGGATGTGCTCTGGCATTTTGACGTGCTGCGTGTCGAGAAGGACTTGAACAGCTCCAGCTCCGAGCACCTCCTTGTTGGTCTCGTCTCTGAAGTCCACAGAGAACATGCCATAGGTCCTCAGAGGGAGCATGTCCCCCTCACCGTCCACAAAGTTGAGATCGCCAGGCGCTGCGGCCGCCGTGGTGATATTTCTTGGGTCAATGAATGTGACGCTGGCTTTCACGGTTCCCTCATAGATTTCTCCGTTGTCCTTGTGGAAGGAATTGGGAGGAATCACCAACTGACCAATGGGGTCTTCGCCTTTAATCTCCCCTAGGTTAATAGAGTTGGTTTCTCCTGCATTGATGTCAATTGGTGTCTGCTTTCTCATCACCTTCACGTTGTGGTAGATAGACCCACCTTTCTTATCAAGGATGAACACCTTTGGAGTGTCAAGAAACCTTTGAGTGGGGTCAACAAAATTGACCACTAATCTCTGTGTGTCAGGAGGAATTTGCAGCGTGAACCCTCCTTGGTATCCAGTGGTGCCCATCCTCTCTTTACCAATGTAGATGTGCCCAAAACGCAGAGGTTCATCATTGTCAGCTGTGACCACTCTGCCACGGACCAGCACGGTGGGCTGCAAACACTTCTGACAGCTGCAGTGAGTCACGGCCTGGATCGGGAGGCTGTAGCTCCCACAGTCGATGATTCGACTTTCCGTATTTTTGACCCCGCAGCAGAACCCGGCATCGTCTCTGCAGCGCATGTCAAAGTCTAGGGAGCCAGCGCATTTGTTGTGAGGGCAGCGGCCGGCGTTGTAGTGCATGGAGTCCGTCCCGGATTGAACGCAGTCCATCGGCAGTCTGATGAAGTGCGTCTCAGGGGTGGAATTGCACGCTGGCTTTCCTTTCGCTGTGAATAAGGCGATAAATTACATTAGGCTGGTGTTGACACGACAGATATGAAAGTCAGTCATCTGATGTACATAAAACATGAAAGGCTTTTTCTCAGTGCAAAAATTTAACAGACTTGCCATGTTGAAGACTGAACTGTTGAAGTTGTACTTTCTCTGTCAAATCTGTTTGATTGTAATTATAAAAATCGCCGGGTGCTGCATAATCGTATATCACTGCATGAGTGGAATAGGACATGTGTATAGTGAATAAATTGGAACCTGCCAATTGGGTATTTGAAAGATATTATTTCTGCCCTTTTCACACATAGATGCGCACACACACACACACACACACACACACACACACATAATGTATTCATATATACACCACACACACACACACACACACACACACACTGTGTCTCCATGGCCTGAAAGTACCTTTGAGTGGCCAAGTTGAACGATGAAAGGTGCATGAAACGGTAATTAGACATGAAGTTGAAGAGAACATTTATTTACCAACCATCCAGGGAGTTGGAAAGAAAGAATTAGTGTTCACCCAGACATTGGCAGAATAATGAATGTGCATGATATCATGGTTGACTTTATAGTCAAGTAGCCTTGTTAAGCTCCCAATCTCCCGAGTAAGTCCATAATTGCAGACATATGGAGCAGGGCGATTCCTATGAACCATTACTGTATTGCTGATGACTTTACCTAAAAAGGCTTAAAGTTTCCTTTGATGACAAATTATGTAACTCTTAGTCATCTGTATGAACTGTGGTTAAATCATTTTATGAGAAATCAACTTAAACCTCTGCATAATGTCAAACGTGAGAAGAAATGCTGTGTTAGAAGGAGTGCGAGTTGTTCACCCAGCTCTGAGGCGCAGGTGACTTTTGGAGTGCAGGGATTTGTCTGTGGCCTGGGATAGATTACTTTAGCAGTCTTCCATGAAAGCCCTGTTTGTTAACCGTGTCTTAGCTAACAAGCACCTGAAGGGTATAAGAGTTGTGTAGCTCGCCCACGCGGGTGTGGAAACGCGAACTCTATGCGTCATCGTAGACTCCGAGAGAGAAAAGAAACAGGATTTATTGACAAGCTTGGATTTCGCCTGAACACCGGGTGTTCTGGAGAAATTGTGTTTGAGGTTTTTACGGTGTCCAGAGCCATCTCACACGATAAAGCATCCCAGCTTAGGAAGTCGTGGCTTCAACCAACGTCAACATAATAAAAACTTACTCCAAGTGCAACCGGAGTGTGCCAGCCCTGATATTTTTCTCTTTTTTTTTCCGTCTGTAATAAACTATTTTTTTTCCCCCAATGACTGACATTCTATCAACTGACTTTTCTCTCTCCGTAAAGTTGTAGGGCACTGTGGTTTTGTTTGAGTCCTCTTTATGCATGGGCATGGCTCAAGGATGATTTGGCTCTGACATTCCTCTTAAAGTGTATATGCAAAGCTCCGAGGCAGCTGCTTTTTCTCCAGTAAAGTAAACTGTGGCTGTTTGCTTTTTGTCAGCGGTTTTACTTTGAATCTTGTGTCGAACTTTGACTGAACACGTCATTGTCAAAATGCGCTGGGATAGCAGCCATGCTGAGCGATAATCCCCGTGTGCCGCTATCATCGCACTAATGTATTTTCTGTCCAGGCTGATGATGATGAATTACAGTTTACATTACATCACTGTGCCGCTGACTAGAAGGGAGCTTTTGTGTCGTTTTGACTGAGAGAACAAATTAGACCAAATAGAAAGGATGACCCCCCCACCCCCCTCTTTTTCTCCGCAACCTTTGTGCGTTTACTTGTACTGATATGAGTCATCAAAGCGGCCCTCAGACCAGCAGATTAAAGCGGTAGATACCGGCCTATGTGAAGGGGTTGACGTTTAAGTGGAAACATCCGAACTCTACGGTGAAGTCGAGACACAATTGCTTTTCAGTGAGAGATCCAAGACTTTACCGATTACAATGAGGAGGGCTGGAGAGGACTTGATGCTGCCTGCAGAGCTGCTGGTCTTGCAGTAGTACTGCCCTGACTGCTCCGGCTTCAGGTTCCACAGTACAAGGTCCTCTTCGTACTTGTACAACTTCCTGTCCAGAAGAGTCCCATTGTGGTACCTTGAAAAATAGTTACAGAAATTAAAACGGGGTTTTGTGTTTTTTTTATTTTTACCATTAATATATCAAAAAGATGTATAGAAAATGTTGATGATGGTACCGCTCAAATTAAAAAAATATGCAGTTCATTCTAAAAATGTGATTTGATATATAAAGCTAGATCAAATAGCTCTGTGTTATGTAAAAGGGGGTTCTTATAGTGATGAAATCATGGATTAATATCACCCGACTCAGAAGACTCAGCTTTATTAAGCACAGGGGTCCCCATTAAGTAGCTTCCAGTAGCTCGCTACCCGTTTCTGAGTGGCTCGCTTAAGGTTTAAAGAATAATATACTTAAATTTGACAACACAAAGTCACTCAAATTCACAAAAACACCCCACCCCCTTCTGACACAAAACTATTTTATGCAATCAGCTGTCAATTAAAGTAATGCTGCTTTCAAGTGCGGTTACATCCGTGATGCTCTAACATAACGGAGTATTTAGCAGCTTCAGAGACATTATTCTCAGGACATGTAGCTGATTAATGCCACAATCTCACAATATGTAAAAGTAATCACTCCGCTCTGTTGCTGTAGCTATTTATGTGATTAATGATTCCTCTCACCAGTAGTATTTGTCAGGTGTCGGTGATCCCGTCGCCTTGCAGCACAACATCACCCGTCCTCCCTCATAACGCACTTTGTCCTCCGGGTGCTTCACAATGTACGGCTTTTCTGTGGAAAGAGGAAAGGAGCAAACCCTCAAGAGCTTCCTCTGACTGTTGTGAGTTTTGAGGCCTCATAAAGCTCAGTCAGAGATTGCACTTTGTTCTCACATTGGTCCCTGTGCTTATAAAAAATGATTGTTGGGGGGGGGGGGGGGGGGGGGGGGGTTACTTTTTCAAAAGCAGCACTGGGTTATTTTGATTTGGTTTCCATGCAACCAAACAAGTAAATGCTCCAGACAATGTGAAGCCTTACAATAGGCCAGACTGTTTATGTTGCAGCTTTTGACAATTTCCTGTTTTCTACAGTCTGCGAATATGACTGGAGGATTTACTGGCTCTGTAGAATGATAACAAAGGAAATCAAGAAGCTAGTCCTTTTAAGAAATAGCCAACAATATCTTCAATCAATGCTAAATTATGCTTTGTGTTTGGTTTGATTGAAAGCAACAGACATCAATAGAAAAAGATGCTTTTTTTTTTCATTAATAATCTTTTTTTATTAGCACTCACCGGCTGATTTGAGGACCGCTCGTACCCAGGACAACCCTGTGGTGTTGCTGGAGCTGGAGACGGTGATCGGGGCAAACTTCTCCTTCCTGATGGAGATCAAGGTGGAGCTGGAGGAGCAGATTCCCGTGAGCCTGAACTGACCTTTGGCATCTGTAAGGGCACGGATCACCTTGGGCTGGCTGTCCAGAGCCACCCAGGCCTCAGCCACGGGGACGCCGGTCACACCGTGGACTTCTCCGTGCAGCACGTGGTCCTCACACGTACACTGGCTGCAGTCCTCGTTGGGGCGGCCCTCGGTGCACACGAGCTGACATTTGGCTGTTGGTGGACAGAGCAACAAACGCACACATATAAAGGAAGATACACATAGGTAAAGTACATATTTGATTCCACCGCGAGTGTTTCAGAAGTGGAGCGCTCGGGGGCGCCACCCGCGAAAATCGTAAATAAAGAGAACAACGAACACATAAAAGGTTACTCTACCTGTCCGTTGAATTGCTGTTGATTTTGTCATATTTCACTGTTTTTAGAGACATTTTTAAGCTTGGATATAGAATCTTACGTTCTTGTGGACAAAGCAAAATATAAGAAGAAGAAGAGAAGTGTAGAAGAAGAGAAGTGTAGAAGAAGAAGAGAAGTGTAGAAGAAGAAGAGAAGTGTCGCCCCCTTCAGTGAGGCAGAGGTACTGTTTGCCTCTCTGTGCTTTTTCACTGCGGTTTAATGTCAGATCAGCAACACTAAACATGTTCTACACAGACGTGAAATACATTACCTATTGTATGGAAAGAAAGGACATATAATAAAAGAGTCTACAGATATTACAGTGGTGACAAACAATGAGAAAGAAAAAGACTCAACCCAGTTAGTGAGGGATTCACAGTCTGAGGTGAGGAACATCTGGTCTCTGCCTCACCTCACGAGTCTACTCTGTTTGAACAGGACGTGCACTAATTCAGAGATTTAGATTATAAAAATGCTCTAAATGATTGGAATCATACAGAAATTACATTTATAGCGCAGATCAGTAGGGAAATATTAATATTTATTTTATTTTAGCATTATTTGTTTTTTACTTGTCATGTCGTCAGGGGAGGCTCTGCCTCACCTGCCTCCCCTGACCGCACGTCCCTGATGTATACTATAAAAGCAAAATATAGAATTAAAACCAGTTGTTCACAGGTAAAGAGCCTACATAAATGACTAAGAATACTTTCATAATATGCCTATTAAATAAAATAAATTGGATATTTAATGTTTTTTAGTTATTTTTAACAAATGGACATCTGCTGTCATAGCCTGGCTAACTGTGAACTATATTATCTGCCAGTAATTGATATGGCATTATGACATTCACATTGAGAAGATACAGCATCACTAGTAATACAGTGCGAGATTAGATGGTCAGACGTCTCTTGATAAGGTTATCATTAACATACAAGCTCCCAGTCTCCCTCTTCCTACAGCTAGCTGCTCCACTGATAAGCTAACTTGCTAAACACTAGCTATGCACTAGCCTAGACAGCATGCTAGCGTCATTAGCATGTTAGCATCGATCGCTAGCTTGATATTATAACCATCACCATGTACATTAGGCTATGAAGCCAGACCCAGACATTAATTATGCATCCAGCTAGCTGACGTGTGTCTCTCTCTCTCTCTCTCTCTCTCTCTCTCTCTCTCTCTCTCTCTCTCTCTCTCTCTCTCTCTCTCTCTCTCTCTCTCTCTCTCTCTCTCTCTCTCTCTATATATAGTCTGTCATATTTACCTTGACAGACAATCCGCTGAACTTGAAGATCTGAAGACTGAACTCATTAACTGATTTTTGATTTGTGGAGAAAGTATTTTGAGTATTTTAAATACAAAATTACTCCACTCTAAAGTATTTTGTTACAAATTACGTTCGATTTTTTATCGGCCCTATCAAATACAAATTACAAAATACTCAAAAGTAATTGAAATACGTATTTCAAATACAAGTAATAGAAATACTGCCCATCTCTGCTCTGCGTACAGTACCTTGGCATGGACTCTTCCCACACTTCTGTATTTCAGCAGGCCGCCCAGTGCACTGAACCGTCTCTGAGGTCCTCACACAGGTCCGTCTCCTAATCCTGCGACCACCACCGCAGGTCGCTGAACACGTCCCCCACCGACCCCACGGACCCCACTTAGCTGATCACACACACACACACACACACACACACACACACACACACACACACACACACACACACACACACACACACACACACACACACACACACAGAGACAGGAATGACGTGAGTTTGGAAATGAACAAGTAATGCATTCATATTTTCTGTTAAAATCTTTCGTGATTAATCTTTTCATTAACTCCATCATTCAAACTTTAAACAAAGTGGTCTAATGAGAGTCGTTAACTCTCTTGTGTACAGGGCATATATAATCAGTTATTAAATAGTGCAATTATACAGTATTGTGGGCATAAAAAGCACAAGAAAGCCAATTAAGTTGCTGCAATTGAAAGATCGCTGATTACAAGAAGCTCAATCTAGAACACTTGAACTAATGGTTACAAAGTTCTGTGAGAAAATGAAAATGGTATTTAGGCATTTTCAATGTCAGAATGAATAACAAAACTTGTTATATAATAACCTCTGCTGAAACAATTATATATAAAGGAATAATTAGAATTGATTCTACAGTACACTAGATTTCTTATAGCTGTACAAAGCATTATGGTATTTTATTCATCTCCTTATACTGATTCTTCTTTCACATGCAGTTCCATTGCACTGTACAATTTAAAAAGGTACCGGCAAGTTAGGTTCTGGCAAATCCTGTCATTCTCACCGGTACACGGCGGGTTGGAGCACTCCCTCCTCTCTGAGTGGCGCCCGAGGCACGCCGGCACCAGCAGGAGAGGCATGGGCTGAGTGTTCACACATTTCCTCTGGCGGACCTGGATGCCCACGTCGTTGCAGACTGTTGTTGAACAGGGACCCCACTCACTCCAATCCGTCCAGTAGCTCTGCACTAAACACACACACACACACACACACACACACACACACACACACACACACACACACACACACACACACACACACACACACACACACACACACACACACACACACACACACATTGAAGAAGGGAGTGAGACATCCTGAGCAAAGCTGCTGTTATGTGCTGCCGTTTGCAAGCAGAATCAGGAAATAAATACATTATTTAACACTACTTAAGAGCGTTTTATTGAGGGTGACTCCTCCAGTTCATGCATGTGTTTGGTTGTATGTTCATGTCTATGAAGTGGCAGCTTGAACAGCCCTTAGCTGCTGCTGTCAGAGCTACCTGGAGGACACTGGAAGCGGACGTGGTAGTTGGAACAGATGCGGCCCTGAGGCTGTTCCCTGTTGATGCACCAGAAGCCCTTCTCCAGACTGGAGTGGACCACTTCCCCGGTGTCTGCCGCTGCCACCCAGTCCGTAGTGCGAGCTTCCATGGCGGTGGGCCGAACGCAAACCCTCTCCCTGTAATAGAAACGGATCGCCTCCAGGCGCTCGTAGTCTCCATTACCTCCAGGATGGTCGATGTTGAACCAAGACGTCCACTCTGTCACGCCTGGAGGCACATGGAAGGGAGACATGGAGGAAAACCAAAAGAGACGAGGGTTATGAGGGGGGGGGGGGAAATAAAAATTCTCAGGATCCAGAAATAAGAGAGGGGAGTGTGGGGAGGCTGGTTTTACATGTAAAGCGGACATGGGTCAGAACCAAGAAAAAGCAAAGAGGGAGGAAAAGAGAAAGGATGGGCTACAAACTTTAAGAGGAGGTCTGCTACCGCGATTTGAAACTGACTTCATACACCCAAGGGAGCTTTGCAAGGTCTAGGTTATTTCCTGAGCCTCATGCCTTGACTGATGAGGAATATTGTCTAGTTTTTTTAGTCTGCTGCGTGCTCTGAAACCTGAGCACTTCCTCAGGAGAAATACGAGGGATTCAGAACAAAAGAATGTATTAGCAACAAACTGATTATTTCTTTTTGTTTCCAAAGTAACGCATAACTCCGATGAAGTTATTTGGTGATGGGACTCCAAACAATCTGGCCAGACCAATACTGCTGCTCTTTTGTTAAGTCATCACAAACCTCCGCGCCAACAGATGACCGTGTTGATAAGCGGGACAAGCTACAATAACCAAATTCCAGTTTTCAACACCGATGTACAGCTGCCCCTTTCGTCTCACACATATTTCCTTCAGCGACCCCCCCCCCCCCTTTTCGACTCCGCCATGTTTGAAAACCACTGCCATACAAAGCAGCTCTGAATACCACTGCTGATGGATTCAGTACCTGCTGTCTGCGTGTCAGTGAACGTGTTGAGGGCCACTCTCCTGCTCCTGTCTGTCGGGCTCCTGGTCCTCACAGGTCCTGCAAACAGGGAGAAAAACATCTGGATATAAAGCAACACAAGCTATTCAATGGAATCCTACATCTTACAGTGTGTCCTTGAAAGCAACACTAAGAAATTGGAAGTTGGTTAAACTTAAAAACACTAATTTGCTGCTTTAAAAATCTGAGTAAACTCAACTTGAAGATATGTGTTGGTTTAACTCAAAAAGTTAAGTTATACAAGTTGTTTAACTAATGGTGATTTGTTTACACTTGATAATCTGAGTTAAAACAACCATGTTACATTATCCATTCAAAAAATACTTTTATTATCTTGTCAAACATAGAATTTCCCACAATTTCAACTCACAATTTCAAGTTAGGATCATTTAAACTACAATCATACCAATTACCATTTCAAGCTAAGTGGAATAATGTTTTTAAATTGTTTCAACTTTATTCCATATCTTGACTAATAACGGCAAGTTTGCTAGGTTCATTAAACTTCACACACGAGTCAATGTACGATTCATCTATTCAAAGACATACAGAACAATATATTTGAACAAGATCAAAAAAAAATTCTTTACAAATGTCAAAAATTCCTAATACACAGTGAAAAATAAAAACATTTCCATCCTTTTTTGTCTATTTTTTCATAACTGCTCTTCAATTACTCCAAAGCTTACGTACCTTAAGTGAATTTAGTGGCGCTACGGATATTCTGAACACTTTTCTACATGCGACAAGAACAAACATGAGGAATGTTTCTGCCTCGAGTCAATGAGAATGGTTTCCTCCAAGTGAATGCTTGAGGTGTTAAATATAAATCTTGGCCAACATTCAGCCTTGAGAGGTCAGGAGGAACAATCGTCTCCACCACCACCACCACCACAGCCAACGTTGAAGATTTCAAGATGAAAAGCATCGCGCAGGACGTCTTCATGTCCAGTCACCGGTCCAACGTTTCACCAAGAACCTAAAACATATGGACAGATTTAATCATGGCCTACAGAGCATGTGCAGAGCTTATTATTCATCATTTGGAGTAAACAAAGAAGGAAAAACATAGAATATCCACTTACTACTTAATTATAAATATTCTTTAAAAAACAACACTACTAATTAATTTCTAGAAAAAAAATGGACGTGGAAAACATTTACTTCAGAGACTTTTAAAATGAATACCAGTGAACCCAGTATGATCATTATCTTATCAACGTGTCAATATATTTCCTCACATCACACATCCTGATTATCTCAGAAGTTGCAGCTGTTCTTCTGTCCTCGTTTGTGTCCTACATTCAATTAAGAGACGAGAGTGAGTGAATGCAATATTACACTGTGGTAGAAATAATGGCCGCCCCCTCTAAGTCGATTAATCAGGCGTTTTGGTCTCAGCCGACTAATATTTCTTTAGTCGATTAGCTGTTTTTAATGCTTTTTTTTTCCCTGCTGAGTGACATATTTCCAAGACACTTATGAGCACATCTCTTTTAGTGTGGTGCTTTTTTTTTTTTTTTTTTTTTAACAGATCTGTCAATTTGTCGCTTAGTCGACAAAATCATGCAGCTGCAGAACATCGCTAAAGGTCAACCTCCTCCTTGATGAAGCGGCTGCTTTGTACGGTTCTCAGGAGACTTGGCAAACAAGGCGTCTAGTCCGTTTAGCTGCAGATGCATGATGCGGTGACCATTGCTGCATGACATAATATAAATCCATATAAAAGGCCGAGGAAAAAGTCAAATGGCATGAATTCATCTGTAATGTTGAAGACACATATTTGACACACATGCAGCACAAGTCCTCAGAGGAAATAAAATAAGTGCAGGCCAAGCCTCTATTGAGACAAACGCAAAACTATTTACATCTTCGCTTTTTCCATGATTAGTGTCCACTCCTTTGTTTTATTGGTGCCAGATAGAGAAAGGGGCACGCCACGAAATAAACACAAATATAAATACTCAGCAAAACTCTGGGCAGCATCGCCATGTGTGTTCACTAAAACATAAATCAATTCTCTAATATTAAACACTCCAGTATGGGGAGACGGTTAATAAAAAGCAGCTATGGTGATGAATCAGATGTTTGCACGTCATGTCCAGTAACGCTACTCCTAATTAACCCACCAACCAAAATATGTGGACTAGAGTGGTGCGTTTCGTTATTAGCGTTATCAACCGTTTTATCATTTGAGGCCTTGAGCAAAGAATTAGCATAATTAGATATAATGCAGTCACGTTGGCAGAGCACGGAGAGCTACAATGTTAACTAAACACGTATTTATTAAAAAAATAAAACTCACTCACCTCCTTTTTGTCTTGTTGAAAACTTCACGTAACGTTCACGTTACTCCAGGTTGCGTTTGCGCTTAATCCGCCGAGTCCGCCTCAATTTGCGACTGTCCTCCGTCGTCTGAAAATAACCCTCCGCCGCCGGAAGTAGTCCACTGTTGTTCGCTACAGTGTCCATATTTTAGCGGTTGTTGGAAAACTATCACCGTATTCTTTTTTATTACAGTTTAACTTTCTAACTCTTCTGTCAAACCCCACAATGGTGGCCACATCTCCATTCCTGTTTCCATTTCCGACTAATAATTTAAGGTTCAAGGATCAAGGATCATTTATTGTCAATATGCAACACAGGGATGGACAACGACAGTCAGCCCATTGTACCACAACAAACAAAAACAGTGCTATACATTCCTGTGGTGCATTTTTTTTTGAATTTGCATGTTAAGGAATGTAAACAGCAGCAATAAAAACAACTCTCTGGGCAGATAATATGGTCGACATCTTCGCATTAAAAACTCAACATGAGGAAAACATTGCCCGTCAACTTTGACTGTGTTTGAGCAGCGAGCATCAGGACGTAAACACAGAGTCCAGCTCCTCTAATCCTCCCGGAGTCCTGCAATTAGTAGACAAAGGATAACTTCATGTCAAGAAAACTTATGACCTTGAATTCATCATCAAAACCTTCATCACGGCGACGGAGTTATAGAGAAGAAATAAGTTCACACAACTTAATGTGATGTAAGATGTGAGTGTATTTTATTCTAAAATGTTATTGAAAATGAGTTAAACTCAACCAAATCAATTGGTTTTGCTTTCTTAGACTCTGTGTTATGTTCTGCAGAAACGTATACAATGTTTGTGTATACACACACACAATCATGTGCGCACACACACACACACACACACACACACACAGTCTGAGCACGTTTTGCTTTTTCCTCACGGCATGAAGGCTTTTCTAGCGCTCACCTTTCTCTATTTTTTACTCTCTCCATTTTTTCCACTTTGCTCATATTAATCAGACCTTTATCTGCTGAAACAAAGACTATAATGAATAACTTAAACTAAAGATGGCAAGAAATCTTTTGCTTCGTTTTTCTGTATTTCTTCTCTTGCAAGCTTTCATCGTTCTAATGTCTCCTCTTCCACCTCCTCTTCCTTCTCGTCCTCTATCTGCTCCTTTTCCACGTCTCGGTGTAGATTTCTCCTCCTCCTTCGGCGACACCTCCTCCCACTCTTCATCCAAACTGTGGAACGTCCTCTCCATCCATCCCCCCCCCCCCCCCCATGCTCTTCATCAAACCTCTTTCCATCCCTCAGTCCTCTCCTTCTCCTCTTGATCCATCAACAAGCAGCTGCTGTTGAGGATGCTAATCAAGCTCCAGCTGTGACAAATCAGGGCATGCAGTCATCTGTTCACCAGCGGCCGACCCAGAGAGCTTCACTTTAACTCGCTCCATCACCTCTCTCTCACACACACACACACACACACACACACACACACACACACACTTTATGCAGCGATTTGTTGTCGATTTCTTTTTTTTGATCTTAATGATGTATGATTATAATGTATACACATACCATGCACACACATACAGCATGCCTGTATCAATGAGTCATTCTTACATCATCTTCCCCTTTCATGGACACAACAGCACAGCGAGGATCTTGAAGAAGGCAAATGTTGCCTCAATAGAACGAGAAAGATATTCAACCTGACACGCCGATGTAAATGTGCCTCTTTGAGTTATTAAACATGCAATATGATGTGTTTTCCCTCCTGCTTTGAAGTTTAATGATTCATTTTCCTACAGTTTTTTGTTGTTGTTGTTGTTGTTCTTGCTGTTTTCAAAAAAACGTGAGATGTTTGCTTGACATTTCATCTTTGACTTTAATGGGGAAAAAAAATAAAAGTCATGGTGCGTGACAGAAACAAAAAGTAGCTTGTGCAGCCTCTGTGTGTGCGAGTGTGTGTGTGTGTGTGTGTGTGTGTGTGTGTGTGTGTGTGTGTAATAGGTGCAAGCAGTTAGCACTTTCGGAGAGACAATGCTGAGTTTACGAGCAGAGACTCCCAGCGCAGAGGCCAGTATTGATCCCAGTCCCCATTGTTTTTTTACGGCTCACTTGGAGTCTTTATTGTCCTGCCAGCACATTTCTTCTCAACCCTTTTGATGAGATTTAGCAAAAAGAAGGCTAGCAGCTCAACAGAATAAAGATCCACTGTCCAAAAAAAGAAAAGAAAAAGTATTATAAGTTGTAGGTGTAACATCGACAGTCAGCTGACCTTCATAACCTCTTTTATGCCCCTGGCTTTAAAAACCATTGATAGGTGTCCATGTCGGCTTTGACTCTCTGATACACTGGAATAGTTGGGTAAACAGAAGCAAATGCTTTCACACCGATCTGCTGGGCAGATGTGGCTCTGCCTCCAGGTTTAGTTTAGTAAATCAAATCGTTTTTCCACCCTTCTCCTTTTGTCTCCTGAATTCTGTCTTGATTAAATTTTGCCAGTTTTTCTGCCAGTTTTTCCTCTCTGAGAACTTTCAACAAAACTTTTCTCAGGGTAAGTATGCGGTGAGGGAACACAAACAACCCTTTTGTTTCACTTAATTAACTTCTAAACTTGTGGCTAATTAATTACCCTCCACACTCTAAAGGGCATCCATTTGTATCCAAGCAATTATAAACCCGTTTTCCTGCCCTTGTTAAACAACGTTTCATCTTCGCTCACACCGAAACAAAGCACAACCGTTTTTGGCTCCTGATTATCATTTCAAGATGTTTGACAAGGAAATAGCAAACGATTCTTAGAGTTTTTAGGAGGAGATTAACGGTCTCAGAAAGTCAGAAGAGGAAACCCAAATGTTGGGGTAGTGACCTCAGTCGTGGCTGGTGTGAACTGGCCCGCTTCCCGTGACGGACTCACTGAGCTTATTGTGCTTCTGAGTGGCATGTTAACACTTTATGAATTTTAAAAGCTGGGAGGTTTTATTGGGGCACTGTTTCATACAGCTGGTATGTGAGGAAATTCACCTCATCAAGAAGCAAGCCAGAGGGAGCGAGGTTAGAATTTATGATTTCCTCAATAATCCACCCTAAAGTGCTCCACTGGTGCACTTTATCTTGTTTGTTCCCGTTCATGTGCTCTGTGTGGGTTTGGTTTTGTGCTTCTGGTGACACAGCTCTCTTTACAATTACTGACCTTTCACAGCTAATGTGAACACGTCCTCCACAGAATATGTCATGACAGTGTTCGTCTGTGTTCGTCTGTTACAAATTACGGTTGAAAAGTAAATCCGTTTTATGACGTGAGCGTGCTTCAGTAAAGGTTCGGTTGGGTTTTTTTTGCCGCAGACACAACTTGGTTAACCAATCATTGTGGTTTAGGTTGGAATGACAGACTGTCTCCCATCATTTTCAGCAAGTGCCGCAAAACAACATACTTTCAAAGCACAGGGTGCACCATGTATGAGACGAACCGGGCTTTCAAGTAACAACACAAAAAAAGAATTACAACGTAAACCAATCCACATCATTATTAGACGTAGGACCTCCCACGTTGGGGGTTTCCCATTCAATAAAGAGGTGGTTAAGGTGATCTTGGCCAAAAACGATGTTGACTGTCAGTTAAGATTTGTCTATCTTGTTTATATCTGATATTTAGTTAGACATATCAATCCTCCATCCCGACCTCCTCCCTCTGGAGACTTCGTTGCTCCAAACCATCCTCTGACTTCCTCCTTTGCTCTCGTCATTGCTCTTTTGGCCACTAGAGGGCTTTAAATGTAAACGTATGTTGTTTTGGGGCACTTGCTGAAACGACTGACGCTGTCGTTTTTTTTATTGAGGACAGTATCACCTTAGTGGGTTTGGTTTTTTTGCTTCGCTCACACAAAACTCTTTACGAGTTTGACTTTTCACAGCGAATGCACATACAGATGTATCCATTTTCTCTCTCAGTTCCACCTTTGACATGAACTCTGCCATTGGATGGTTATTATAAACCTCAGCCAGCATCACCGTGACCCTCATAAACCATAAACGCGGTAACAAGATACATTACAGTGGCACTGATATATTAGAGGAGACCTGCATCTGTGGACTGGTTAGCATCTCGGCTCCACATATAGCCCCATGGCGAGCATCTAAATGACTATGACAGCAACATGTCTGAAACATAAAGCCACTGGATTACTTTGTTGCCTACACTGGAGCCATTGTCATCTCCACCCACTCTGTTGTGACAACTGCAATTCTTATTTTAGAGGACTATATTTGGATTCAACAATTTACGTCACAGTGGCTCGTTCTGAAATACAGCCGGTGTACTTATACATCCAGCCAGGCATACTTCCCACACAAAGGTAAATCCTCTACCAGTAATTATCAATTCCTATGCAAAGGACTGTCTCTCTCTGCGTCACTTTACAAAGCAGTCGGCATAAAAAAATTGTTGACATTGTACGTTTCTGCAAACTACGGATACATTGAATGTCGCCGTTTCTGAACCAAAAAACGTACCATGAATAAGTTTCATTTAAGCCGCTTATCACGTATTCAGAAACGCACAATGACGCAACAACGTGACGCAACAACGTGACGCAACAACGTGACGCAACAACGTGACGCAACAACGTAACAACGTAATGTAACAACCGTAACAATAACTAACAACTTCTTTTAGCGAATTTCTTATGTAAAGATGAAGTTAAACGTAACAAGTGTAACAATGTTACGTGACCAGCGTAAAGTTAACATTTACTTTTGTTTTTTTGATTCACATTGGACATGAACAGCGACCTCCTGGGTGACAGTCTTGTGTTTGTTTGACTGATCCAGACTAATAAGCACTTTCTTGCTTGTTGTATTCGTTATTATACCACTTTCAATAATGGTCTCTCATTTTACCTCACTTGCTCAGACCAATTGCAAAAATGTTCACGTTCAATGTATCCGTGGTTTGCAGAAACGCACAGTGCCAACGTTTTTTTCCTGGCGATTGGGCTGCTCTTTCTGAGCGGGAGTTTTCGCCAGAATCTCATAAAAAAAGCTGCTGAGGAGAGGAAGAGGGGGAAAAATAAAGGACTTCTTGAAGTTGCACCCAGAAGGGTTTCAGTCAGATTAGAGCGGCACGGTTGTGCCAGATGTATGTTGGCAGAGAGACAGGGCTTAAATAGAAAGTCTGGGTCCTGTTTATGATATCCCAGATCCTTACAAGAAGGGAGAAGATTTGAAAACAAATTTGGGAACCAGGTTGTACAGTATTTGACGTTTAAGTCAGCGATATTTCACTCATGAATTCGGCGATGTGAGTGTATGTATTTGTGTGTGTGTGTGTGTGTGTGTGTGTGTGTGTGTGTGTGTGTGTGTGTGTGTGTGTGTGTGTGTGTGTGTGTGGGCTTGTGTATGTGACGATTTGTTTGCCATGTCATATGGAAGCTGTTTATGTGTTTGGCCAAATCCTTCGCTGAGGTGTGTGTGGTTGCAGAGGAGTCTGCTTTTTCTCTCTTGCATCTATCTCGCTCTTTACTCCGGTGTTCCCAAAAATCCAAGACTGAATCCTAAAACATCTGGAGCTCATTAAAATCGGCAATTTTGTCCTTGACATTAACTAATGATGCAAATCAACCACATGATTTAAGGATTTACAAAGGTATAACAAAGGCGTCGTGCGCTCAAGCATTTTCTCCCCCCGATGCTATTAAAAACACAACTGGGCCGCTTTGAATCATTTCTGCATTAAAAATGTCTGGAAGTCCTCGCATGAACCTCAGCACCTGTGCACAGGTACAGAGCCAGGAGCTGGAAATAGCTCAAATGAAAGAAGCTGATTAGTCCTGCAATAAATAATATCTTGGCTCACTCGAATATACACATAAATAGAAAAAAAAAGAAGAAAAAAGAGAGATGTGAAATGGCTTGGAGGTTGTTATTAATGGGAATTTGCGGATTTTCCCTTTGATCCATTGTAATCCCTGTCTCAGTCATTAAAGTCAGCTGGCCAGACAGCTCTGTGTTTGGAGCAGACAGTGGTCAGCATCTGGAGAACTAGCCCCTGCCTTTGACTCGCCACGGCCCTCCAGCTGCTGCTCGCATACACCACCTAGCTTTGCCTGTGTGCAACAAGAGAGGACGATTGGAAGTCCTCCGGTTAAAAGGCTTGGAGCTGGAAGCTGGCGCTGAGCGGTGGTAATGCCACGGTGGGCATCCAGCAACAGCTGCCCGCCTTCAAATAGGAAAGCAGCTCATAAATCTGTAAGCTCTTAGGTGTGTGGAGAGAGTGACGGAGAACAAGGTCGAGAGCCTTTTGACGGAGGAGGGCAGGGAGAGAAGTAGACGGAGAGAGGCGATGGAGAGGGGTGTGATGGAGAGGGGCGTGATGGAGAGGGGCGCGATGGAGAGGGGCGCGAAAGGTGCGGAAAGTATTTGTGAAGAAATTCCTGAGGGAGGCAGATTAGAAATAAAAGAGGAACATATGAAGCCAGATGGACAGATGGAGACATTGCTTAAGTGGTGGCCTGAATGCAGCTACGGTGGGGGAGGGGGAGACCAGTAAAAAGGATAAAAAAAAAAATGGAAAGAGCGACATGCTGGCAAAGTAGACAGGGGAAAAGAGGACGGTAAAGTCATTTTACCTGCAACCCTTTATCCGTTTTCTCATTAAGCACTAACCCAGCAGGTGGGAGAGTGGCTCGCTCGGTTTGCGATTATTGCTTCTTGTTGCCAAGGGGACAAGGTTTATATCGTTTTAGGGGCGGCTGGCAGCGCGTTTTTCGAGGGTGAGGTGAGGACAAAACGCTCCGCCCTTACCGCACGATGTGGATGTACCGCTTAAGGAGCGTGGCGCGGAGTGTAAAATTTTACAATCCGTTTTAAAGGGCCGGCGTTCACTCTTCGCCTGCTCAGAGTCAGCCATTTGTGCATTTTTTTTTACCTTCTTCCTTCCCTCAGACTGTCTGCGATATACTCATCAGTAAACGGCACGAAGGCCTTTGCAAGACAAGTTACGACTCTGAGGCCTCCGAGTCTAACGAGATATGGAGAGCTCCCCTTTCTTTAAAAAAACAAACAAACAAAATAACAAAAAAAAGTGAATGGGGAGCAGCTGTGATGTGGACAGAAAGTGACAGCTCTGGAAAAAACCTGTCGTGTCACTCAGGAAGAGTGGTGAGCTTTCAGAGGGTTGTAATTGTCTGGAAGAACAGAGCATCATGGGAGCTGACAGTATTCCACATTAAAAAAAACCTGTCAATTAAATTGAGAGAGAAAGTCGGTTTTAATTGGCTCTTTGTGAGCTCATAAAAGTCAGTGGAGCACTATGTCTGCGTTGAGATAGTCACGCCTTCTGGTTGCTGATAGCGGCGGCAACTGTGCTGCAGTTTTTCCATAAGAATAAAAAAAAAAAGTGTGTGTGTGTGTGTGTGTGTGTGTGTGTGTGTGTGTGTGTGTGTGTGTGTGTGTGTGTGTGTGTGTGTGTGTGTGTGTGCCAATCGGAACCTTTAGTCACCTGCAGCACTTTCACCGTCGTCAACAGAGCTAAAAAACCCCACAGGGACCTCCTCCTCTTAACCTCCTCCTCCATCGTCACGTGAAGTTGATTAGCTTGGTGCTGAAATGCGCTGCTTATTTAACAAGAGAGATTAAGAACTACAGAGGCGGTCTGTACAATAACACACACACACACACACACACACACACACACAATGCCAAACGCACACCCTTCTGTATCACATGAGCTCACCACCAGAGTCCTGCTGCTCTGACATCCTCGGGGGAAATGCCGACAACTCAGAAAGCCCTACAGTTGTGTCAGTGGTGCACATGTGTGAGCGGTCATACACTGGCCCTCTGTTCCTACAGCGAGTCATTCACTAAGAATGACAACAGAGATAACACTCTGAACCAAATTCATGTTCAGATTGCCGGTCTTTTGCAGGAATCTCTACATTTACAGTTATTTTCTTGTGTTTTTTTCCGGCATTCAAATTTAAAAATAGAAATAATATAAATAAATAAAATTTTCCGTTTTCACTTACCTTGGCCCAGAGCCACTGAAGCCAGGACAGACAGCAGGAGCGCCACCTTATTTAATTCCAACATGGTGCCACACCTTCAGTCACAGAGGGTTGGTTGCTTTTCTCTGATCCTCTACAGAGTTGACATACATTTAATTCATAAAAAACAAAATAAAAAAAAGAAATAAAAAGTGAAAAAAAAAAAAGGTGTTGATTCTTCAGACAGAGCTGAGAGTAGCCGTCAGGTGTGAGTGATGCTGCTGGCCGAGCTGCTCGCTCCTCCTTTGAGTTTAGTTGCTGAGTTGGAGACAGGAGCTTTTTAAAAGAAGGGGCATCGGGAGAGCACACCAATCCAGCCCCTCTCCGCTCACCATTGGCCAGTGAAATGTAACATCTGGGTCCCCCATATCATCTTCCAAAAATAGGTGAGGGTTTGGTGGGGGTGGACGCAGAGAGGGAGGGAGAGACTAGCAGAGAGAGGGAGGGATTGTGTGTGTGTGTGTGTGTGTGTGTGTGTGTGTGTGTGTGTGTGTGTTGTTACTGAAAGGTGTTTTCCTGATCGTCAAAGCTATAGAGCTTAGTAGTTCTGACTTGTTTTGCAACAATATTTTCATATTTCTTTGATGTGTAATCCTCTCTTGCTCCAGTGCAGTGGTCCTTATCCACACAGCAGGTGTGTGCGTGCTGCTATGCAAACACAGAGCAGCTTTGTTATTTTATGGAGGTTTATTTCAACATTCAAAATAAAGGAAATTGGTTTGAAAAGTAACGTACGATATTCCAATCATTCATGATACCAGGCTTTGTTAACCATTTATTCTGTGTTGACTAAGGGAAGCAGTTCAAATCCCCCCCCCCCCCCCCCCCCCCCCCCATCTCTATCTCACTCTTCTTTTTTTTTTTATCTCCACCAGACACAGGACCGTGCCAGATGCTGCTCTGCCTCTGGTTCGACTTCTGGTTCAGTTTTGTAACTTTTTAACAGTCGCTGATTGCGGGGGCGATGCACTGCCAAAGAGTGGAAGTGGCGTCATATGGCATGCCATTCAGGAAAAAGTGCTCAGGACGCAGACACGAGAGGTGCTCATGAGGTGCAAAGTACTCGGGGGCTCCTTTGAAATATGCCAATTTGTTGCAATTTAGCGACGACGATTGTAAACACACAAAAAAAATCCATGACAATTATAAACATTGGTTATCTTCAACTCTTTTACAAATCCCTCTGGGTTCAAAATGTGAAAAGATGTTAATAACAACATTTGAAAGATTCTTTTTTTTTATTTTTCAAAATAAAAGACCCTCTTGAGGAAGTTGTGTTTATATTTACATGAGTCAGAGACTCAATGCCCGTCTGTCTTGATAGACGTTGGGGGGGGGACAACAATGGAATAAAGTTCAGGATATTAAAGTTCATAACCTGACAGAGCTTTCACACTTCAGCGGTGGAAAGTACATTAACTAAGTACTGAGGTACATTACTTGACAGATGTATTTACTGGTTCCGATGCATCTCCACAAATACATCAGTCACAGGGGACATTGTACTACAGACTAAATGCTTTGAACCTTGATACTTTTCGATACATTTTTCTGATAATGCATTTACTTAGTGCAGGATCTTTACTTCTAATGAAGTACTTTTATACTCTTCAATCACTGTTATTGCTAGGATCATTTAAAACTCATGTTAAAACCAATTTCAGAGAGAGACCATGTAACGTGTGATCACCCGTTCATTACGTTCTTCTCTATATTCAATTGTATTAATGTCTGTGTTTTGTCATTTAGGAATAACAAATAGCCCACCGGTAGGCTATGAAGACATATTTATCTCGATAGAAATAAAACATTAAGTAGTAAAATTGTACAAAATAAAATCCTAATAATAGTAATAAAAGTGAAATCCTAAAGATGGAATGTTATTATATTCACCACAAAGACAGAGAGCTGGAACCCATTTAGAAAGAGCCCTTGTAAACAGCTCAGATTTGAGCTTTTAAAACACTATAATAAACTTTCTGCTTCACTCCACTAAGTCTTTTGATCGCATTTCTTCTCCATCTAAGACTCTCCATCTCTCCCATGGATATTACAACAAGTGGCGCTGTCAGATGTGATTGTTCAATCCTACAGGCGGCCGCCAACTCCAAAGCCCATCACTCAACGTCTCTCGTGAAAAGCACAGGCGACACGCCGGTGACAAGTCCTCGTTTCCTGACGGGGGATTGGACAGGAATGAAAGACGGGACCACTGAGCGCTCACACATATTTCTACAACCCTCGTCAGTTCGCTCCTGACAGATTTAATACCGCCGGATCGACATTCCTTTTCACTGACTTTCCTTCACCCACTCACACATGTGCATTAGTGCATCAGTATATTCAGAAGAAGAGCCTAAACTTCGTACAAATACACATGACTTCATCCATAAACAGCACAGCAGCCTCTATTAGTCATCCTCATTGAAGCCCCCGAAGCCCAGAGCTCAATAAAGAGCCGCCGTCCTCCACAGCTGATTATGGCCTGATCACACCTGTTTATGGCTTTCATTAGCGAATCAGATCCAGTTGGGAACCAGTAAACAGAAGTAACGGCGTGCGCTCACCAAAGGTGCGTTCGTGTGCAACGTGATCTCATCCCTAATTGTCATATTTTGGCCGCCTGAGCAACCTTTTTCTATTGTATCTTGAATTTAACAATGACGTTGTAACGCGTGGTTAACGTTGTCCAGGTTAGGTTTGGGAACCATAACTACTTAGGTTTAGATATTTGTGTTACAATAAACCACTTAAGCTACGGACAGAATCTCATGTGACGTCGTGACACGTGGTGAGAAAATAGAACGAAACTTTTGGTTTCACAGGGGGCACAAACAGTCATTTACGGTAGTTTGACTGTTTGTTTTTTTTGTCCCCACCCACATTCTGGGAAGACCCGCCCTACTCTGCCTCCGATTGGCTAGTACTTGTTGCGTACTTTGCAGAATTTCTAAAGTTTCACCGCTGATGAACAAGATTATCGGAAGGTTGGTAAGTTCGTGATTTCATGTGGATGTTTACAAAAGGACGACTCAGATATAATTACAATGTCCTGATTATGGGAGAGAAATGCATTTTTTTTGAGATAAGATTACAGATAAATTAAAAAAATGTTAAACTTAATGTTAACCTTAATGTTTAAAAGGCCCAGTGATTAACAAGCAACTGTAAAAATTTGAAAAAGGTTGCTGACCCCTGCTTTAAAGCTACCTTAATTTAGTCATAACTTTGTCTCCATATAAAGGTGTTTGAGAACATGTTAGCAAACAGTTGCCTATCTACACATCCAGCAGACACAGAGCAACACTAGCTTTCATTTGGACTTTGTAAATGTAAGTCCAATGTCCACTCTCCTTTCAGTCTCCATCAAAAAAATGCGTTTATTGCTGAGCAGTAATTTTATTGGACCTTTCTCGCAGAAAACCGCTGCCTGTGGCGGCAGAACACGTGGTTGATGAGAGCAGAGTTGCAGCAAGAAAAATCAAAACAATGATCCAATAAAAGCTCAATGGAAGCTGCCGTTGGTTTGTGATTTTTTTGGTTGGTTTGTCACTATCAGCTAGACTCTTTCACTTCACATATAATCATTTTATAGTCATATAAGTTCATACAAAATATACTGATCGCTGCAACTTCACGTGAAGGAAAACAAAACACAAACCGAATGCTTTAAGAGTTTTTTTTTGTTTTTTTTTATTGGACAACAAAAACTGTCTGGTCCTTTTGTTAACAGCTAATGAAGTAACTGAAACAAAAGTAATGCAGAAGTGCCGGCTGACCAAACAAACACTCAAACAGAAAAGTCTTAAATGGCCAACCTCCACGATGTCTCGTCTCAGCAGCACATTTCAGTAGAAAGTCAAACATAAAAGCATCCGAACATGAACATTAAAAAAAGTTTTGAAGGAAAAAAAAAAAACTACAACGTTCCAGTGGCGTCATAGAAAATTCATCTCTCTGAAGAAATTTCTGTCTTTTGCAAAGTAATCAGAAAAACAGTGTAATGCTACAGCTTTTACAAGTAGACTGACACAAAGAAAACTCATGCCATTCCCTAAAAAGACTTGACTGAAACCACAGCTTCTACACATCATCCTTCTACTGTAGCTCGACAGCACATTCGGCTAAAGGTGTAGCCTGATCTACGCAACTGAGCTGTTACACATTGAGTCACGTTAACAATCTATAAAATACAAAACAAGAGAAGGGATCAACCGTACGTTTCTTTGAAAATGAGGAGTGGTCACTCTGGCTCTTATGTTTCCCATGTGTTACAATTCTATGAGACAGTCTGTGCCGGGGTAGTCTGGGAGGTTAAGCTCGTATTTTTTCTGGATGTCATAGGGCAGGAAGCGTCCGGCCAAGAAATGCTTCCCCGAGAAACTTATGGCGCACTTCTTTGGTGCTGTGAGTGAGATGAGAACTTCTGGGTTAATGCCATCCTGACTTGGTTCTTCTACGTCCCAACCTGAGGAAGACAGAAAAGAAGGAGGAGGAGGAGAGGAATTTAGGGCGAGGAGGATTGTGATCGTTTTCTGCCTGTTGTGCTCACACCCAGCAGGTGGTGTATTTGTGGTATGATGAGCTCACACTGAGTCGGCTGTAGTGTAAGATTTATCCTCCACGTGTGCCTCCAGACTTGGAAAACTCTTGCCTTGGAGCCAAGGCTCCTAGGGAGCTGCCTGGAGGCACATTTATCAAGTTGTGTTTCTGAGCCCGCAGCCCGATATCTACAGTTTGTGCGAACACGTACCTGAGGGCACATCCACACTGGCAATGGGGATCTTGACTTGCTTCAGGGTGACCAGAATACCAGGGTAGGGCTCTTTAATGTTGGCACAGTCTGCATCTGGGCCCAGCATGGCATCAATCACTAGGTTGTAGGCATCGTTTATGAGCTGCACCTGAACAGATTGGATCTCAGCATGAATAATTTGGGGGGGGGGTTTGCAAGAAGAATAACAGCAAAAGGAAAGCAAATCAAGTAATCTGAAAAGTAGACCTTTCATTTTTATTCAAAAAGGGTTCACAAACCAAAACGGTTTTCGTACCTTTTTGAATGATCTAATTCAAAGCAGCACTTTTAAGCAAGAGGAGGCTTGTGTTGCCTTTGGACAGAGCCGGGCTAACAGTTTCCCCCCCGTTTCCAGTCTTTGTGCTAAGCTAAGCTACCCAGTATGTTACATATTTACAGATCGTATGATATCTTACGTTCATTTTTCGTGGGATTGTGCAGCAACATGACTGATCTGAGGGCCTGCATAAGTCCCTGCTGTGCAGAATCCTTTTGAGCAACACAACTACTTGGTTAGGTTTATTAAAAGATTGTGGTTTGGATTAAATAAGTACGTATATACTTCTTAGGTGAAAGTCCTGTGTGTTTGTCCTCCTTCCTGTGTAAACTTTGTCGCTCTTTTTTACTACATCGCCTTCCTTAGAAGTGGCTTATTTATGAATGACTTGTCACAGGTTTAACCACGAACAGAGAATGAGAACAGCTGACCACACAGACGTGAGACTGGTGTCAATCTTCTCATTTAGCTCTTGAAGACAGCACATGAGCGCATCTCCTAAAAAACTACTCCGATCACAAAAGCAACTTTCACTGTCGCATGCTTTATAATGAGATGATAGATTGTGACGTCGCTGGGAAATTGTGTTGCTCTGTAAAAATGCTGCTGACCTCTGTGGGGAGATAGGAGAGGGAAGGGATGTCCATCTTCTCACACTGAACCGTGAAGTCCTGGTGTAGACTTTGAGAGGAGCGCTGAGGGTGGTAGATGGTGGGCTCATATTCCTGCGTGAGAATATGAGGCGACAGAGAAAAACAACGGAGAAGACACACAGGAGGAGAGAAACACAAAAATAGAGAAACGGTTACTCAGTATTGACACGATAGCCTGTGATTTCGGCCAGCAATGTGTTTGATGCATTTCTCCTGCAGTTCAAGTGAAAACACTGATGACCACTGGTCAGACGTTGTGGTTTTTCTACGGTCTGGCTCCTGAATGAATACTTCCCTTATAAACTGGGAGCTGAGAGGAGTAGAAATCCAGACACCCGCAGTCTGAAAGGTCTGCGATGCTCAGCAGGAAGCACCTGTGACCCTCGACCTTTACATGGTCTCAAAGATAAATCCCCAAAAAAACCTAGGAGGCACCCGTCAGTCGTGTGTTTGATCATGGAAGAGGTCATCTTTGTTCTCAACAAACATAGTCCTTGATAAATATCGACATTAATGACCTTTAAAAAGGGACAGATTACCCAATATTTTTGTCGAGCAAAGTTTAAACCGACTTTGGAAAAATAGCAAAAAAAGAAATGTGAATTAGGCGCGTTTCAATCAAATGGGTTGAGGCTATGCAAGGCTGCCGTCTAACCATCTACGATAGAAAAATAGAGAGAGGTCTTCAGGAATTTCTTTAAATTGGGCATGTTTCATTTTTTCTTTCATGTCAGCTAGTATTGGCCATTATTCATGCTGACTAGACACGAAGACAAGCGTTCGAGCGTTTTGGGAATATCCGGGAGGACGCCGTCAGCAAAAACAGCTCATCAGACATGTGAGCTGAACGGAGTAATGTTTCAGGATTTCCAGTAATCAGGTGCAACTGGTATCAAGACATGCGGATAGATTTAGTTTTATTTGCCCAGGCTTTGAGGTATCCATCCAACCCAATACGGTGGAGGTGCTCATTTCAAAGTCATTGTTTGAACTGTCATGGTAGTATTCGGTACAGTTCTCTGTGCCCACATGTAAGGCATCGGAGCATCCCCTCCACAGGGTTCACATTCGTGTTTTCTTAGTGAAAAACACCACATGAAGGCGTAAATATGTGAAATGAGCTGAGGCTGCCCCACAAAAGCAAGCGGTCTGTCATGTCAGACAGACCGCTGCCTCCTTGGGGATCCTAAACCAATCAGACCGCCACAGACCTCCATCACCTGACGTCATCTCCATCGCGGTCTCCACAGAGAGAGCAACCAGGCCAAACACAAACCACCCCATGTGTGTGTGTGTGTGTGTGTGTGTGTGTGTGTGTGTGTGTGTGTGTGTCCCCTCCGTGCCCTTGACCTCATCAACACCATCTAACCGTGTGAAACTAGCGAAGGGCGTCGAAATGACTTTCAGTGTCACTGAGCATGAGCAGAAATGAGGCGCGAGACAGAGACAAGCAGAGGGTGACAAACAAGGTTGTTGTTTTTTCCAGTTCTTGCTCACATCTGACAGCGTTACACGTCTTCTCCCCGAGGGAGGACGGTGTCTTGTTTTCACACACAGCCCGTTAGGAATGGACGGATGAGGTCTGCAGCAGCACAATTAAGTATTTAACTGGTGAACATTTTCACATGTAAAGACGTGTGTCGTCTATTCTGTTTAAGTTACTAAATAGTATATAAATTACAGTGGAAACCTCCGATAGCGATCATGTCCATCGGGGCCAAATTGTTTTTCTTTTTCATTATTACTCATCTCTACTTAATATACGTGTAATAAATAGATGGATGGTAATGGCTCAACAATTTTCTGAATTGTATTGACTGTTTCAAACCCTTTTCAAATGACTGTACAACTTAAATGACTGCACTGTGTACACTTTGAATACACTATAATACAGTACGGTACTGTGTATAAAATACAGTTTGCTGTGGTTCATAACTAGGCTGCAGCCTAAAACAGTACGTTTACAAACACAGTAACATCAGTAGTGTAATAGGATACTATTAATAAAAAAAAAATGTATTCATATAAAAATGTAAACATTTTTAACAGGCCTAAATATAAACAGTCAATACCAAACCGGTAGCAGAATTTGAAAACAGACGTAATCATAAAATACAGTATCGTGGCAATAAAGTAAAAAAAAAAATACAATAACCGTGTATTAAAAAAACCCATCATAAGCTACATGGTTGCTATCAGCGATTACTTAAAGATTATTTGTCTATGATTCCGTCTGAAGCTTTTCGACCCACATAAGCGCTTAATCGCTGTAACTGTGATCACTATCAGAGGTTTTCTTTGTCATCTTTTTTTTGTTTTTTTTTGCTTTAAGCTTGTGTAACAAAGAATTTGCATTTCATTCACGCCAATTATAATGTGACTAACATCAAGCAGGGATGAGCACAATGCAGTGAGCCAAACACAACATCACGTCCACTTGTTCAATAGGAACAATGCACCAGAACTAATGTGGATAAGGCTTGTTTTGTTGTTTTAATAATCATCTAACATTAGCTTTAATCAAGGAATATCTGTGCCTTCCGGTATATGCAACATTGGTTTGTTTTTTTTTTTGTTCCTCCCATACCAAGCAGTGGAAATAATCAAAAAGATGCATGACAGCCTCAGACACAACCAGCCTTTGTGAACACGGATGTCCTGGAGTGACGTGAGAAGCAAGTTGGCCCGTTTGCCTGCAGCTGATCATTCATTCCTATGCTGTCTAATCACATTCACAGCTCTCTCTGTGTGTGTGTGTGTGTGTGTGTGTGTGTGTGTGTGTGTGTGTGTGTGTGTGTGTGTGTGTGTGAGTGTGTGTGTGTGTGTGTGTCTCACGTGTATGCTTGCATGTCTTCCTGCTGACAGGGATCACATCGCACCATGAAAAAGACACACACACACACACACACACACACACACACACACACACACACACACACACACTCTTTCACAGTCCAAAGTAAGTACTCGAGTTTCTGAAGTTAGAGCAGAGAGTCAGACATGTGTGGTCCCAGTCGGCCTACTGTAGAGCGCAGTCGCTTTGAAAATAATAATAATAAAAAAGAAAAACGCACAATTTAAGATCCAGTAAAAAAAAAATTCACAATCGGCGACAAAAGCACAGGAAAAGACAGGAGCAGATGGTGAAAACATTAGAAACAAAGACATAAAATAGCGCACAAAAGATATATTTAAAAGACGGAATCAATGCCTAATTGTTGTTTTTTTAGCGTTATGGATAAGCGTCATTTCTGGAATGTCAGGGTGAAATATATATCTCCCTTGGAGCTGACCTCTAACCTCTTGTCCTTGGCCTCGAGAACGAAAAAGACAGAGGGAGGAGAGAGAGAGGCTCCACAGAGAGCCATCAGAGTCCATCTAACATGGTTTTAATCAGAACTATCAATGCACAGTAAATCAAGCGTGTCAGACACATATGGTAAAGTGTATAGATGCATTCCGCTCTAAACCAAAGATCCCAAAAACACATATCCAATATTTCCCTTCCAATAAAGTCATAGACATGGGCGGGACTACGGCACCGAGTACTGAAATGAACTGTGAGAAAGAGACTCTTTTTTTTTTTTTTTCAGGTCGAGGGGACGAATCCCGCGTCCAAAAACAATTAGTCTTGAAATGTCAAAATGTCAGTCAGCATGTGGCCTGAGGGGCAGACATCTCGGTCATGACATCATATTGTGGCTGCCGAGCGTAAGAGTCAGACGGCTTTAACGAGAGTAACAATGGCATGATATCATGACTGTCTGAGCAGCCTTGCGGGGAGGGTAATGGGATAACTGCTCCGAGCCGTTTACAGGAGTCAAAATGAAACCGTGTAAAGCGCAGAGGGCCCGTTATAGGGGGTCCCCTGTTAGTCCTGATGCAAGTTTTAAGTTTGTTTTTTCTAGTGTGATATCATCGAAATGACTCAGTCAGCACAAGACCAAAGTTTTCCAATGGATTATTAGTGGTGTGAATGGATACAATGGCTGGTTTTGTGCACTGAAAAAGTTTTTTGTTGGCGTTGATAAATTGTGGGCACAGAAGTGTCAGGGCCTCCGCTGGACCTCACCTAGAATACGTCGCTCAAAGAGACTCGTACCAACCAGGAAGCGGCATAAACTGACCACAAGACACAAAAAAGTACAAACAGACCTACAAAGAGATAAACACAGCTGCAAAGAGACTCAAGGATCAAAACAATCACAAAGACCCAAATAAGTAACAACAAACTACAAACCATGAAGACACCAAATGACCACAAAGAGACAAAAAACAACCACAAAGAGACAAAAAACAACTACAAAAAGACTAAAAATAGCCAAAAACAACAACAAAGCTGTAAAGTTACCACAAAGACACTCGCAACCAACTCTGGAAAGGGCCAAAACAACCACAAAGAGACACAAAATGACGACAAAGACACACAAAGCAATTACAAAGAGACTCATAATGACTAAAAAGACACACAAAGCAATTACTAAGAGACTCATAATGACTAAAAAGAGAGACAAAACAACCACAAAGAGACACAAAATGACTACAAAGACACACAAAGCAACTACAAAGAGATGCAAAACTACAAAAAGACCACAACAATTACAAAGTGACAAGAAATACTACAAAGAGACACAAAACAACGACAAAAACAGGCTAAACAACTATAACCTGCTGTCTGTAGGAGTGGTAGTTGGGCCTTTTTGACTGATTGTTGGCTACACTTTGTGCACTAGTTTACTTACATACATGCGCAGGTGTCGGGCACACACCAGGCCAATGGAGCCGTTCTGATCCGGACCACAGATCACCAGCACCGTCGGCTGCTTCTTTGCTAGAGAGCTGAGAGGGAAGGCCTGGTGGAGAGACAGAGCGAGAGGCAGGCTGTTAGAAACGGGAGCGGATGACTGAGGGAGAGGAAAAGCATAAGACGCAGGGATACAAGACTCAGGGTTACTGATAGAGAGCCATGGTGAGACAAAAGCAAAGGGGGGAAAAAAAAGATGGTCGTATTCATCCCATCACTGGATCTTCAGCACCAGCCTTCATCATCACCACCACCAGCACCACCAGCACCACCAGTGTCTAGACTCCAGGGGGAATATTCTTGATCTACTCACAGCATCAGTACCCCGTTTTAATATACTACGTCACGATGACTCATCATTTCACTATGCATGTGTAATAAATTGTTGTTGTAACTCTAATGAAGTCTCTCCTGATTTCAACGGTTTGTGTCACACTTTCTAAATAACATACTTTTAATGCTTTTGGGCTTCGGACAAAAAAAGGTATCAGGTATTTTAAAAGTCAAGAGGCTCAAGTCCAAGTAAAACCACAAGTCGTCGGTGTTTAAGTCCAAGTTGAGTATAAAGTCATAGAAATTGTGACTCCACCGACTCCAGTCCAAGTCACGAGGCGGGAGTCGGGGCCTCTTTATTCGGCACAGGTCATCCGATCTCTGCCTCTCCATCACGCTCAGGGTGACTGACTGCAGCATTCCAGTCGTGCCAGACGAGGGTGGAAATGGCACCAGCTACATTGTCTCTATACTGTCTGCCATAAAAAGGTCCAATCTCATTAAAATAAACTCTGGCAGCATGTGGGAAAAAAATGCCAGCGTCCTAGCCACGGGACGCTTCCTCGTATGCAATGCACTTTCCGTCTCGGGCCCCCGGATTGCAGCGAGCGAGCTGCTGGCAACTGCCTCGCTCGCTGGCCGAATAATCCCTTGTAAATCACCCTGCACCTTCTTAAACGAGCCCGGTATTCGCCTGAGGAAGCGTCAACCTGAGTGGCTAATTTTCCATCTGCAACACCTATACCGATGTGCTGAGTGTGTGTGTGTGTGTGTGTGTGTGTGTGTGTGTGTGTGCACTCACTAATGATCATTACTGAAAGCCCAAAAAAGGTGTCTGCCCTCACTTTCCACAGATTCCTCAAAAGCAACGAAGTTGTTCACTGAGAGTTTCTGCACTATTACATTGTACCAGAATGATTGTTGGTCATTTGTGAAGGCCACAGCGTCGTCTCGGAGAAGAAGAACTTGAACTGAGGGAGACGGTTCACTCAGCCTTCTGGAAATCCTGTCCAATTAAATATGTCAGAGACACAACTCGTAAAAAAATCAATTAGCCCAGTTTTGTCTCCGCCATAAATAGTCCACGACTGCGGTTCACTTCAGAAATGCTTTGGATCGCAGCCTTTAAATGCAGGGCACATGATGAGCTCCTCATAATAAAGACAAAATATTGCTGGCCTTCTTTTCTTTTGTGGTTTCTCATAACTACATCACTGCACCCTGTAATTATTTTATAAATATCCTGTAATTCACCGTAATTTACAAGTTGTTACCCCTTTATTATGAGATGTTCAGTCATCCATAAATGTTTTGTTGCACCCCGCAATTATTTTTCAATGAATTATAGTGTATCAGTATTAGGTAATAAGAGAATTGCAAAAATAATTACGCTATCATTTTCAGGTTGTCGTACAAAGCTAGTGTTACGTTATTGAAATCAAGACTCTCGTCGCTGTTGATCCTTGACCTCCGAAGTTTGCAGATCAGATCTTCCATAAAACCCATTTACTTCCACTAATGTATTCAGTACAGGAGAAGGTTCGTGTGGAGAAATAGGCCATTACCCACATTGTATAATTGGACATAACGAGACTCAGAGTGCATTAAGTAGAGCGATGAATCCAGAAGGGGAGACAGCAGCCGTTACCTCCATCATAACGGTGTGTGTGTGTGTGTGTGTGTGTGTGTGTGTGTGTGTGTGTGTGTGTGTGTGTGCAGTCGCTAAGGGCCACGGGGCCGATGGTAATGTTAGGAGTAGAGGAGTGATTGAGTGGAACAGAGAGACGGAGAGCAGAGACAGAGTGGAAGACAGGACAGTGTCTTTCATTTTCATATCTAATGAGACAGAAGCTCTTAGTGAGTTTCACACCGTGTAATCTGATGTTAATCCCATTGAGTTCATTATAAGTGGCACCCTCTGTGGATATGTGCGTGTGTGTGTGTGCGTGTGTGTGTGTGTGTGTGTGTGTGGCATAATGTCAAGCACTCTGTTCTGAGCTGCTCCCTAGAGGGAAATGCTAACTGTAATTACTGCAACCAGCTATTAAAGGCTAGCCACCTCCGATGGCGCCGTCCCCCGACTGTGAACTCGCCCATATAGGCGTTATTGACTAAAATATAACATCTCCAGATTAAAAAGGAACAGAGGAGTAATAATGAGCCAATAACAATAATAGGATCAATAACTATGTCTTATCAAAGTGGCGCTGAAACCACTGGAGAATTATCGACCGAACAGATTTTCCGATGCGATCTAATCGATCGGCACTTTTAATTATATGCTTTTTAACACCACGGCGGTAACGTGAAGCGCTCGCGGTGACGTTTAGCCAACAAAACTACTTGGTTGGGCTTCAAATAAAAATACGAGAACTAAGTAAAATACACGAGTACACAACGTAACGCAAGTACAGAAAAAGAACTTTGCAAGCGTGACTTACAAACTTCCAACACTTTCGCTTTCTCCCAGGAGAAAGTCCTGTTTTTTGTTTGACCGATATGAACGTCCTCTCTCTTCCCCGGTTGGCTTAAAAGGAGTAAAAGAAGTTTCATAACAAGCTAATGTTACTCTCCCGGATCTGTGAATGGACAACAACTTCCTGAGACTTAAGCCAATACATCTTTATAAAAGGTCATACAAAATATATGTCAGTATTGTATTTACAGCTTGTTCTTCCCTCGTGCAAAGTGGAAGAAAAATGAGCTTTAAAATGAGCTTTAAAATGAGCTTTAAAATGAGCTCGGTTCCTCTTTCTCCGTTTCTCTCTGCCCTTCATGCAACATACAAACGCTCACATCAGGAGGTTTAATGGCCTTTTCCTCTAACCGTCTGGAGGATCAGTGATATCGATGCCGGAGCCGTTTGGTGCTGCCGGTGAAAGCATTAGAGCCGCACACTGCTGAAAGGTAAGCTGCTATAAAAAGGGGGAGCAGGCTGGATCGATGCAGGCAGCGCTCCGATGCCTTTCGAAGCACTCCGTCTAATCTTGTTTGGAAGAGGAGCTTGATTCACTCCAACAACGTATCCATCCTAACGCATTTACTCTGATATTAAGCCTCCAGACGGCTGACGGAAACAGAGAAAGCAAAAAGAGGAGATGGATTTTCTAATAGGTTTCAAGTCTCAAGTGTTGGTGCTAAAAGGGGTTCTTCGGCTCGTCCGTTTGTATTTCAAGTGGGGGAAAAAAAAAAGAGGGAATTCCAAGACGCTCTTCAGGTAGATACTGATGCTGAATTACGTAGCTTATTTCATCCTCATATTTCTTTTAAATGACCTCGTTCTCTGCTTCAGAGTGATCTTCAGCGCGAACATTGCTTCCACTCTAATCGATTTCCATGGGGGGGGGTTGACTTTGGGTGATATTGAGAAGACATGACGTATGTATGTCAAATGGATTTTGTTAATTAAGGGGGGGGGTCATATCAAATTCAAAACTATTATTAAGCCAAAACGCGACAGAGAGGCCGCGATTCAGAGACGTCAGATGGAGGAGGGTAGCGATTCGCCAACAAAGAAGCTACGCCGGAGAGAAGAGCTCGTCGATGGCATTAGTCCCGCCCCCGGCACTGATTGGCTAATTGTTAGTCCCCCCCCCCCCCCCAGCTGCGTTTATCGGTTGATATTTCAATGAGATCCGCTGTTTCAACGTCTGATGAATCAAAAGGAAAAAACACATCGTGGCCAAAAAAAATGCTGTAAAGTTTCAGTCAGTAGTGATGACAACTTAAATATTTTGATACACTTTATTCCAGAACAACGTCACTGTTTTATATTAATATTGCCAAAGAGTTCAAACTGCCTTGGCAGCAAATGACAAGCTTTCCCTGTGTAGTTTTAGATAAACAAGGTTTTATGATTCCGTTTCAGGTTAATAAACTTGTTGAAGTGTTTTCCAGTGTTTTGAGATATTTATGATGTTTTTGATCTGGACGAGGTTTCTACAAGTGCAGACAGATGGTTTGTTGCATCTGCTCTGCAGGTTTGTGGTCCGGTCCGGTTGCTCCATTTTTTTATTTTTATTTTTTTTAATCGTCTCTTCTGTTTGACGTTTGCTGAGGACATGACATTTCGGGCCTACGGAAAAGTTTTCCATATATCCATAGTTCTAAATATAAAAATGAATTACAGGGAAGCGGGCATACTCTTATTCTTTACGATAACTTTTATTAAAAACATACTTTGAGTGTGAGCTTAAGGAAGCTTAGGATAGTACAGGGTCTTGTCCTATAGAACCTCCCTCACAGTCACACTCGGAGCGAAACAATATGGCCGTCTTGACTGTAATAAGGTCTCCCCGGGAATACCCTCTTTGAAATGAATGTTATATGCACATGTTCGTTCGCCTCCAATCAACCTGAAACACACACTGGGCCTGAGAAAACACGACCGGGGTCCTAGAAACACAAATGTTAAAAGGCACGGTTTCTCTGCATATGTGAGAGTTTATTTGTATTAGAGCACCGAAACTACAGTCCAGGAGGCTCCTGTAAGGTATAGACTCATTTATTGGTGTGTGTGGTAACAAATACGTCTCCTGTCTCCACTCAGGTGTTGAAACGCCTCAGACTGACAACAGAAACACACACACACACACACACACACACACACACACACACACAGACAGTCTGGACCTGGTGGCTGTGGGCTGCTGTTGGAACAGTAAAGGATTCACTTACAAAAGACCTATAATCTATCTGGCAACCAGAGGTGTGTGTGTGTGTGTGTGTGTGTGTGTGTGTGTGTGTGTGTGTGTGTGTGTGTGTGTGTGTCTGACTGAGCGCATGCTTGTTTGTGTGGTACAGTCGGAAGCCAACAGCAGTAGGCCGGCAGTGAAAAACCAGCGAAAATCAGAGCGTCTGCATCTCCTTCTGCTGTAATTTTCCTTAAATAGCAGTGATGTCATGTAAGCAGTAGCGTGCTGTGGGCAGCAGCGGTCCGCAGCGTCCAGGCCTTGTTTGTCTAGTAAGGCTATGCTGCTGGTGGAGGGCCAGGCAAGGGGCCAGCGGTGGCTGATGATAATAGAGGGGAAGTGGATGTGGTGGGTTTAATCACACGCTCTCCCAGGGGAGTCTCTGATGCTGCCACTCTGCCCGTCTCGGCTTTTCTACGTCTCCTCTTTTCCATTTCACTTTCCTTAAATTGTTTGCTGCGCTGTTTCTCACCTCCCAAGAATGCAATAGCTTTGTTTGGTTTAACAGCACGCAGTTGTAGCGTTTAATAAGAAGTCCTATAAATCAAAACATAATAGACGCGTTAAAGTCAACATTAACCATGAATGCAATAATGACGAAAATGTCACAATTAAACGAACACTAGTTAAATCTGCATTCATAGCTTTTTTGGTTTCTTGGCCACTTGAACACTATATTGACTTATTATCACCTTATAAAGTTGATATGATGCACATGTTTACACATCCAGCAGACAAAGAGCATCAGGAGTCGCTTTTGTCACTTGGCGCAACTCTCCAGAATAAAATGTTGGCATTGTACATTTCTGCAACCTCAACCAAAAATGCTTATTGACAACATTTCTAGATTTTAGAAATGTATTTCAATGTCATGCGTTTTAAATACTCTTGGCGATTTGGGCGTTTTCCAAACTTTATTCTCAATTACGTTTAGGTTTCGGCGACAGAATGAGTTGGTTGGGTCTCGTAAAATATCAAGTTTGTTACTTTTGGTTTCACACAGAGACTTTGACTATAAAGTATTTGTGATACGTCAAAAACAAACGAAATCCAGGAGAAAACACGTTGACATTGCAGTTTTGTATTATGAGAATGTCATTTTTAGTAAACCAGGTTGCCTGGCGATCCCTCGTTTTAGCTCCGGTTTGGTCTCCACCAGTTGCTGAGGGACATTATCCGTCTTATCAGCCCGTTAAATGCTCCATTAGATAGTTGCAAACGTCGTCTGCCGTTCAGAGCTGGAAACAAGCTTGGCAAAGTCGAATGTTTAAAAAGGTATCACTCCTATATGAACCTACAGATATTCATCCCCTGAATCTGCAGCTCTTTTCAAGTGGCCAAAAAAAACAAAAGAAAACTAATTGCAGGTTTAAAGAAAACACATGATATATATAAAACAATGTTCTTGTCTTTGTCTTAAATGCCTATTATGAAGTATCTGCGTGTCTGTTCTTCTTGTTTCTTTGCTTTTGCGGAGGAGCGATATTAAAAGTTATCCTATTAAACTGTTGCCATCACATTCATCATGGTGTTTTGTGTAACTTTTCCTGTAAATCACTCGTTCGTTTCGCCTCTTTCCTTCTTTTCCTCCTCAGCCCTTCGCTCTGACAGCAGCGCAGGGTTTCATGTGTCTTGCAGCTCAGACTCTTATTCATCACAGCCTGTTGAAGAGCCCACTGAGGAAACCAGTGTGGCGTTAAACCAAGCCAGTGGTCTGGTCAAAGGGAACCACATGTGTTCCCAACAGCCCTCCACTGACACACACACACACACAAACACACACACACACTCTTGGCCTGACACAGTCCAGACCACAGAGAAGAAGAGCTGTGGTTGAGGAGCTCAGGTGTTCTGCCCCGAGGTGGAGGTGGTTTGGAGGTGGATGTCACAGAAAGTTAGAAGAGTTCCTCCACATAATAATCAGACGTTTTTTAGTATGGAAGTTAATGCAAATTTGGAAAGTGTAAGTAGCAGCAGCTGTGGCTTTTTGCCCTCTTCTACTGTCAAACATCACACCAGCATAATGCTGAGTTGTGTCATGATTAAAGAGCGCCACTGTGACAGAATGTGAAGCGGCTTTTCTAAAAAAAAAAAAAAAAGAAAAAAAAAGTGGGATAAAAAGTGGGACCTTTACCAAGGATTTGCTGAGTGATACACAGTGTAGGCTGTTTAACAGATTTTGCACAGCAGTGCGTTGGTTGAGGCCACAGTTTGCTTTTATTTGACTGGAGCTTGTTGTGGTTGCGGGTCGGATGACTTCATGCAGAAAAGAACATTAATTGAAAAAAAAACTGCATGGCTTCCCTTTATTTGACCATTTTTGATATTTGTTGATACTTACAGCGATGAGATTGGTGAAAGGAGAGACGGGGACAAAGAGCTTTGTGTAATATAATTGCTGGTTTGTAAGAGCGCGCGCACACACACACACACACACACACACACACACACACACACACACACACAAACAGTCACACATCACAGTAAATGGCAACTGCTGTTCAGTGACTGGTTTAATGGTCCAAAGATAAAAGCATTGTGCGCATAACATCACATTAAAGCAAAGGTTTATTTCAGAATAAATATTAAATCTGCAATAAAAGAAATGTTTTTGTAATGATGTTATTTTTCTCTGCTTTTATTTTTAGAGCAACCCATTGTCCGTTTCTGCAAACTCCCGGGATACGTTGAATATCGACGTTTCGGAGTGAAAAACACATTTCATATCAGTTGTGAAATGTTTGATGAGGTTCAGGCAACACAACTACTTGGATAAGGTTAGAAAAAAAAGATCAAGGTTGTGTTAAAATAATACGTCAGGTAAAAACGTTGCTAATGTAAATAAATAGCAATCGCCCTTAGTGGACTTTCTTGCGTAACAAGTGTACTGATGTTACCTAACAAGGTCTACTTTTGGTTTCACCCAGGACACGAACAGCAGTCTCCTGGGTGAAAGTCTTGCAAAAATGTCGACATTCAACGTATCCACGGTTCGAAGCAAGACAGACAGAAACAAAAGACCGACAACAAAGAAGTTCTTGGAAAATAGAAGCGGCGCAGACCTTGGTGATGGCGAGGGCGCACGCTTGTCCCCAAATCTCTATCAGCTGCTGTTGTCCAAACCTGTAGTCCCTCAGTAGCTCTGTCTCGATAGCTGCTGCCTCCCCTTTACTGTCGGACACAGAATAAGACAAGACGTAGCGTTATTCACCATTCATCATCGTCACCATCCATAAAAAAAAAAAACGTCAACAACAGGTGTTCAGGGAGAGAGTCATGCGGTTGAAATTTCTCAAAATTCCCTCGGGCAAGTTTGCCGAAATTTCCCATTGTTTTTTTTTTTTGTTTTAGTGCAGATCTCACAGTGTGTGATATGACAGGTTCTGGGTTGAACATTCGGTGGGAGAGGGAACATGTCAGAGATCGTGTCTATACCGCGCTCAAAAGACTTTAGTTGACTTTAGCTTGGAATACATTGGGTTTTTTTTTCCTTTTACAGTGAAAATTTTGGGTTTTAAAAAATCAGGCTCGGCCCAAATTTGCTGCTGACGGTTCAAGCTCGGGTCGGGCTCGGACAGAATCTATGCGGGTTCCCTTATGGTCAGACCTGATTTCTTTTTTTTTTTTTTTTTAGCTCTAGTTGTCACTGGTGTGCTCTGAGACCCATTAAAAAGGCTTCACACATACGTTTATTAACTATGCCTGAACGTAATATACAAGCTGACAGCGGGCCAGCGCTGCAAAATACAGCCGGCATTTACAAGGCAGCGTTTGTCTTTAACAGGACACAAAGATTACACATAACGGAGCGCTTGAACGAGCAGCACAGTGACCTATGATACACTAAGAAGGTATTTACAACACGGATAAATCGCTGACATGCTTAAGAGGTCG
>NW_027176561.1:63754-88754 GCF_023349555.1 Cebidichthys violaceus | reverse complement strand
ATCGTACTTTAATGGATAATAACATATCAGGTATGGAAATCAATCTGCAGATGAAACCAAACTTTGCTGTGGATGTCAGTTGTTGAACAATGACAAAGGCCAAAATGTGGCCCCGCAACAAGCTTGTTTTAATCCTAGAAATGTCTTTGTTGTTGATCACTGCCGGCCGGTTACAATACGATTTTTCAACAATTGTGAATCAACTCACGAGAGCTCCTTGAACACATATACAGTCGTAAACGAGCAAAGAAAATATCAGACCGCTGGGTCCAGTAGTGTGCAAGACTAACTGCGGACAGACGGACAGATACACACGGACACGCACGCACACACACACACACAATCGAACGCATGATCCCCCCTCATGCTTGCGCTTTGCGGAGATAATTATTCACGGAGACTAACCACAAATGTATCGGCACAAACTGTACATGCACTCTTTTTTGGTGTCAAATCGTGATCGATACATTATCAGACTGGTTATTAATAAAGCTTCACATATCTTGTTTACGGCAGCTCAGAAAATTCCTATTGTGAGATGGAACCCCCCCACATAATATTGATATGAAACAGTGGACGTCCTCTTTTCACAAGGTTTTCATTTTTACAATTGTTGATTGTGTCTTTTCATGCGCTTAAGAACAAGGCAACATCTGTTATTCATACAGCTGCTGATTCAGTAAAGTCTTGTGTGTAAAGTGTGAGACAGACTGTGACTGTTTGACGTATGGACAACTGTCAATGTTCTATGAATCGCAAAGCAGCAAGAGGAGCGGTGGGCTGCATGAATTATACGGCTTATTATTAGTTTTTCTGTATTCATAAAAAAAAGTAGTTCAAAAATAAAACATGCAATAAAAAAAAATATAACCAAAACACAGCCGAGCTATTTGACCTGCAACACATTCTGTGGTGCAAAAAAATGCCGCCAAGAGACTCCCTCTGTCTCCTCTCCTTCCCCTCACTAATGCTCTCTCTACACTCTTCTGTCCTTTGATCTGCAACTTATTTCTGATCTCGCCTCATCGTTCACCTCAGTTTACCCTTTTCCATTTTCTTTCCCCCACCTTTCTTCGCCCTCCTGTTCCGCCCGCCCTCCGTCTCTTCTCCATCACAGCGGCTCTGATGAAGGTTCGCACTTCACTGGAGCAGAGTGACGGCAGATGGAAGGGTGACAGCAAGAGACACGCAGAGAAAGAGAAAACGGGAGATTGAGGGATGACTCACCCTGGTTCATATTTATCTGTTGTGTGTGCGTTTCGCTTTTTTTTTTTTTAAACTTACAGATTTTTAAAAAGGCACGTGTTTAGAAGAAAACTGCAGAAGGTGAATGTAGCTTCATACCACTGTACAAGCGGAGAGGTGAGGCTGTGGGCCTAATACTAAGCCTCCCTTTCATCAGTACCCTGGAGATAATCTCATTATGGACACTCAGCCCTGTTCCAGCTAAACGCTTTTCGTCATGATTTTTGGCATCATGCTGATAGACGGCCAGGCTCATGTCCTACGATGTCGAACGACGGCTCCCCTGCCGTTAAAACAAGACCGTCAGCGGGCTTTCCCAAGGTGTGAACGCGTACGAGTGCAGCTAATTATGAACGTGTCATCTCAGGACGCCTTTCATCTTCAGTCACGACTTCCCCCGGAGTGCGACTCCGGGAAGTCCGGCAGCATCCAGCTAAGAGACGATGTAAAAAGGGGAAAAGGTCGAGGGCGGGTGGGAAAACGGGGAAATGCAGGACGGTTCAGAGCTAGATAAAGTTTAGAGAACAGAGACCTGCATTTGGTGGTACAAATGAGAATGACATTTAAGAAGACTACGAGCACAGGGGAAGAGGACAAGACATGCAGGGCTCACTACTTCAAACTCAAGCAAAACAACCAGGTTTTGCTTTTTGAGGTACGCTGGAATGGACGGCTGCAGTTTTTTTCAAATATAAAGCATTTGTTTAGTCTTTTTATTATTAAAGATCTTTCCAATAACTGCAGATTGGAAGTGTCACCCATGAAGTCAGCTGCTATGACAACCTCCCCGCGGCCGCCTCAGTGAAACCAATCAATCCTCCCCGTCTTCTATGGTCGTGCACCAGCCAGTGCGGCACAAGATTTGCCTTCACCTGTTGTACCCCAATCATACGACGCGGTACGAAGCCGTGACATCTCCTCTTTTCACCCTCCATGCGAGGGACTGGGCCGTGACGAGGTGCTCACCGCGTTCAAACTCACATTTGTAGATCGCTGAAAAGCTTTAAGATTTAGACGTTTACGTTTCCTCCCTGCATAATTCGATGACGGGCAGGAGGATCAGGTGGCGCAGTGGTGCGAGCGTCTCATCAACAGCCTCAGCTGGCAGATAGGAGCCGGCCTTGTGCCTCCATATGTTCCCGTTCTGACTGCCCAGCGTGAGCCCCTTCATGCTGCTCAATTCTTATCAAATCAGGACGGCATGATTCACTTTGTTTCAAGTCTCCTTTGGCAATCATTTTGAATTGGCTGCAAGTAGTGTGTGTGTGTGTGTGTGTGTGTGTGTGTGTGTGTGTGTGTGTGTGAGAGAGAGAGAGAGACACACACAGTCACATCCATAAGACTGTCTACAGAAGCATCATTCATTCAAATCAGGCGTAATCAGTTTAGCCGTCTGCTCCTGTTCCTCACATCCGGTACGACGAGGCAGACGTTCTCTTTCGATAATTCCAATCAGTGGCTCCTGCGTTTTTTTTGCTCTCATAACTCATTTCTACCCTCAGCCACCAGCGGAACACATGAACATGGATCACATTTACCTAAAGCCACAGGTGTTGGCGGAGTGCTCATCTCCGCGTCGTGTTTCCCGTGAGTTCCCGTGTGTTCTTGTGAGCTTAAAAAAAAAAAAAAAAAAAAACGTCCATCCATCCGTGAGTCAGGTCTACTATCACCCACACGCAGATGCACAAGACATATATCCCCCCTAGTGGTCTTGATCCTTTCACCCAGTTATCCAGAATATCCATTTATAACCTCTTGCCTCTGCTTTAAACCCAGATCCTTCAGTTTGAGGCCGGGAGCTTTCGGCATCACTGAATACGAGGCGCGTTTTGTCACATCCGATCCGTTTCCACTGAGCCAGGGTCTCCAAGCACTGGAGGCAGAGCAGAATGGCTAATGCAATATATAAAGGCCGCTGGCCAGGACATGTCAGACTGATGACCCATCTGTGTTACTAAGTGACCTGGAGTTTAATAACAACAATGTATCAGTTGCTCTGTGCTTTAGGAGAGAGGTTTCGGCCCGGCTGTGGATTCATTTGAATCAGTCTTCCTATACCTACTGTGCATCCACATAGATCCACATAGATCCACATTAAACATGAGACTGCCTGCATTCAACACGCGTCAAACATCTGTTTTGCTTTTCAAATCAATATAAAACATTTTTTAAAAATCCTATGTCGTTCTTTGCAGCCAGCAGATGACGGTCGGACTGAAAGGTGACCTCATTTTCTTCCCTAGTGTGCCCCGTATGGACGGCCCCGGTGCCATAGCAACAACGCCTCAGAGTCTGATAAAGAACATGCAAGAAAAAAATAAATAAAAAGAATTCAGTATGCGCCTTTATATCCATACAGCAACCTGACTTAGTCAATGTATCCACAATACTTATGATTATTTATTCAAAAAAAGTCAGCCTGTAACTATTTTGTAAAAGCATCAATCAACAATACAATATAGTCGCTGTATCAAAATCAAGCTATTTGGTCAAAAATATGATATTTAATTTCTCCATTTCTCAGTTGTTGTTGTTTTTTTGTTCATAGCTCATCCAATTGAGCTACAACATGCAAGAAAAAGCTAAAATGTCAAACTCAATGCTCGTTTGTGAACGTGCTCGTCAGTCACACTACATGGACGATACGTGGAAAGTGCGCCGTGTGACATTTGCTCGCTCCAATTAGCACCTGTGTGACGCGCTGGATAACAGTAACGTTAGCCGACAGAGCGTTTGAGTTTACTGACAGTCGGCAGTCACAGTGACCCGTCACTTAGCTGCCGAGTTTACAGTAAATAACTGTATAATGATATGGTAAACACGTAGAGCCGTGGTTAGTCTTCCAGCTGGAGTTGTGTAGCTGCGTGTGGCATCATGTTGTGGAGGAATCAGACCTCAACATGCAAAAACAATGCAAGTGGAAATTGAGCAAATCCACAGTGAAAGAGCGTTCTCGACTATTATGGCAACATAGCGAAAATAAGTGAGGGACAAATGAGGAAGGTAGGGAGGCAACAGACGAGAGGAACAGAGGAGGAGGAAGAGACAAGGCGTAATTAGAACCGCTGCCAGCGCCACAAAGGAAGAAGTCAGACTAATAAAACCCTGCCATGGAGACGACAACCTCCCCGCAGCCCCTCTCTGCTGTATGTGGCTGATTAAATGTATCTTCTCCATGGGCTGTGAACTAAAAGGCCGCCGTGCTTTACTGCGGCAGCATGCGATAGCGTCGAATTAGCGTCAGTGAGCTATCATTAACGTGGCTAATGTTGACGGGGGGGGGGATTGAGAGCGCCGCTGAGAACGGCTGAGAATGAACGGAAACGGCGTTTTGTCCGTCCGTCTGCAGCTTTTACACCCGTTTGGCTCCAGATGTCACGGTTGGTTAGTTACGGTACACAGTGTAACGGAGTGGGGGGGGGGGGGGGGGGGGTAAATATATCAGAAATGTGATGGAGGACCAAAAAAAAATAAAAAATAACTATGCATTGCTACAGCTACAAAAGAGATACATTGAGAGACACTCCAGGGAAGAACACTTAAAGCGCTTTATCACTGTTCTTAATGGATGCCCCAGCAATTTATTGGTATTAAATCAGCTGAAGAGAGAGAGCTACAGAGACACTACGCAGATCAGTTAGCAGTTAGACGGGAAGTCTTCTGGTAACTCGTTGTGAGTAATTTGACTTTGAGTCATGCTGTCACGTGAGGCCTCTCTTCAAGACTGTCAACCCACTTGCGTTACGATTGATTTTAGACTGCTTTGCAACATGAAAAACACATGACATGCGAATGAAAAGGCAATGAGAGGCTACTTGCAAGGCGACACACACACACACACACACACACACACACGCACAAAGGTTTGTCACAATCTCGGTCTGTTTTGCTGTAGCTAATGGGGATCCTAATAATCGATTTAATATGGCCTCATATACACACACACACACACACACACACAGTAGCTTGACATCATGATTACATGGAGGGAGAAATGATGGACCTCCAGCCGCGTAGCTGCGTAGTACCGACGCCTAAGGTGCTTCCACGGCAACCCATGCGGATAGGTTGGCGATGTCTGGACACAATAAATCTGATCACTTGTCTTAAAGATCTGATCTGAGGAACAACTTGCCTGCAGCCTGAACAAAGCCCACCGACCAGCAGAGCGCCGTCCACCAAACGTCAGTGTCAACACACCCTCATGATAAAGATAATGCACAATATACTCAAATAAGTAAACCACTGTTTCATCACAAAGCTTTTAATATAATCAGTATGTTTCATATTGATAAGGGATCACATACATATTGTTAGATGAGTTGCTTGTAGTGATCAGTTTTCCTCAGCTCTTCGGCTGTTTTGGCAGCATGTAGGTGCTTTTAGCAACAACAACAAAAAAGCTCCACTCAATGTGCTCCATGCTGCCTTCCCAGCACCAACTGCTGTCTAATGGGAAGTAAGTGACTCGCTGGGGGAGCACAGTGGAGCATTTAGCAGCTAAAGAGACAGATATTTCCCTCAGGAGCTAGAAAAGTGAATATTGGACCAGCGTTCAGCCAGGTGGCCAGAAACTAGACCCCAAATTAATGCTAATTATGCTACGTGCTGAATGCGCAGGCTCCAAGTAGCAAAAAAAACCCAAAACAGTCATTGCAGGTTTAAGAACAAAAAAAAAAAAAACGCATCAAAAGCAACCACCAGCTGTCGCAGAAACGCAAAGGAATTCAAAAGAATTCTCTGAGGTGGCAAATCAGATTTCCCTTCTCTACTCAGAGGAAGTCTGAACTAAACCACTTGAGAGCCACGCAGGGAAGAAAAACAATACTGTGATCAAACAGACGCAGAACTCGGCTAAATTTAAACCACAACGGCAGCGAGGAAGAAATAATTAGTAGAGTTAAAACCAGATCAGGCATTTGATGTTCAGGACCGCAGGTCCCAATTAAGGTGTTCATATCTACTGTATCTACTGTAGTGACGCGGGAATAGAGAACAATGGGTGAGATGTTATGGACCTACAGGGCATGTTTGCTGCATCTCTTGCATCCCTCCCTCTCTGCTCTCAGCGGGGCAGGTTCAAACGAAGGATGCAAAAAAAAAAGGGGCCCACCAGGGGGTCTTATGTCATTCTGTCAATTCTGTCAGCGTTTGCCGACTGTATTGTATTCTGCTCCATTCTAAGAATAAGCAAAAAAATACAACATCCAAAACATGGGCGCTCAGATGTGCATGTGCTGAAATAAGGGCCCTCCTTCTCAAAACGTGGCTTCTGAGAAGGATGAACAGTTTTGAGTTCAGCCCGGTTGGTTGGTGCTGAAGATAACAATTTGTGGGCAAGTGTTGGAGAAAAAAATAACTTTTAGAATGATCAGTTCTTATTGTTTAACACACAAGGCTCCGTGAAGTCTGTGGCTCCTGTGTGAACTCTCTTCACACTTGCGATCCTCAGATGTTCCTCGTTTAGCAGTCGCTGTGACCTTCTTGTAAGGGGCGATTGTAAATCTTACTAAACGTCAAGATGACGTTCGCTTGTGCGGAAGGGGCGAAGAACGAGTTCAAGACATGTCACGTCGCTTTATGCAAATGATTCTGTGCAAACGCACTTGCGTGTTATCCGCTGTATAAATATCAGAGACAGACCTCTGAGCAGCCTTGATACACGACTTGTATGCGTTTCAACTCCGTCTCCTTCTTGCAAGAATAAATGTCCTGTGGTAATCACTTTTACATCGGCTTCGAGTGAATGTCTCTAACGGCGAGCTAATTTCATTCATTACTTCAGCAAGTGTCCCCATTCCAGCGGGAGAGCACAGGGCCTCGTCTCAGCTCTGCTCCTTTGGATACAAAAGACTAATCTGCATCCTGCTCGCACTTTTTATGAATCCATTTTGAAGCATTGCCAATAAAAAAAAAAGGAAAGACAAGGAGACTCCTCAGGCAAATAACAAGGGAGGACAAAGGAAGAAAATGATGCTTCTGCTGCTGCCGTAAACTCTCCAAAGCTTTCTTTGAACTCCCGACGCATAAATTAAATTGCTCTCTTTCTACCTCATCATCCTGCGAGTTTGTGAGTGTGTGTGTGTGAGTGTGTGTGTGTGTGTGTGTGTGTGTGTGTGTGTGTGTGTGTGTGTGTGTGTGTGTGTGTGTGTGTGTGTGTGTGTGTGTGTATTGGCTATATATGAATGTCTGATCCTGTCTCTCCTGGCTCATTTCTCTTCGACTCTGCAAACTCTGGAGGCTGTTTCATAAGGAAGAAAGGCAGGTGGGTCAACTGAAAGGCAATTAGATACAGAACACAAGCAGCACGCAAACAGCCGAGAGCGTTTTAATGAGAACGCACAGCCTCAGACCTTCACCGCCAGCGTCTCCCGGCGTCTCCCACCCTCATGTTTGGCCTGGAGCCTGTACACAAAGCAAGGTTTTGTTTCTGACACGACAACATCCTCGCACCTGCACGCGTGTACACACACACACACACACACACACACACACACACACACACACACACACACACACACACACACACACACACACACACACCGAGAGAGACGGACACAGGCTGTGTATTATTGATGAGCACAGCAGTAGGGGGAACCATGAGAGGGGCCAGAGAGCCATCGCATCGAAACTGGCATTCGGCCGACCTTTCGCAGCTACGTTGGCATGTGTGTATGCATGCATGCATATATGCGCGCGCGCGCGTGTGTGTGTGTGTGTGTGTGTGTGTGTGTGTGTGTGTGTGTGTGTGTGTGTGTGTGTGTGTGTGTGTGTGTGCGTGTGTGTGTGCGTGTGTGTGAGTGTGTTTATGATGCTTGGGTGGCAGGTGGCAGGTGGCGGGGCAGAAATGTGTGAGAGGTGCCAAGCGGCAAAAGTTGATGGCAGAGATGATGATGATGATGATGATGATGAGAGACGCTTTAGATTAAAAAACAATTACGATGAGAGAGAGAGAGTCAAGAGAATAAGGTGGAGGAGCGAGAGAGGAACGCTCCGGGGAGTTGCCTCTCATGAGAGCAGAGCAGCCAGGTGGTACGATAAACGCGGACGAAAACGGGGACATTCGGTCTATAAAATGTCAAAGACGAAACTCCAACCCTGAGAGACTGATGCCAGTAAATCACGCGAACATGAAAAAAAAAAAAAAAAAAGGTTCCTGCAGTCAAGTGCCTGTTTTCAACGAGCGATTAGCCAGCCCTCAGTGTTACTGACGCGCACTCTTGTTATTCACGCAGCAGCCTTCACCACTTCAGACATGGATACTAAATTCCAACTGCTGCTCAAACTTTCTCCCGGCTCCAGACTTGCCCTGGGCGTCGTCCCTCACCGACGGACGAGCGTGTCTGTTTAAAAAGGTCCACCGCGCGCGGCTGTAACCTCCGGCTACCAGCGGCTTTCTGCGGTGGCAGGCTGAGCTGTAATGTATGCATGTGTGGCATTTCCCCATACATTAGGAACAGAATGTCACACAAGCTGTGCAGCCCGGGGGAGCCTGGAAGGGGGCAGTATATACGAGGATTGTCGGGTTGTGTGTGTCTGTGTGTGTGTGTGTGTGTGTGTGTGTGTGTGTGTGTGTGTGTGTGTGTGTCTCCGTACAGTCAATCTTCTTCACCTCCCTCTAAAATGATTAGGAAGTGAAAGAGCAACAGCAGCAGGAGGAGAAGGAGGTGCTGATGTGTGAGAGGCCCACCACGGAGGTGTGATGTGGAGGATGGGCCGTCACGCAAAGCATGCATCTGTCACTGCTTCTCCACACACACACACACACACACACACACACACACACACACACACACACACACACACATACTTTTCGTTTCAGTGCAGCCAACTGGCAGCTTTTAGACACATCATTAGTATTTATTCATGTCATTCATGTCACTACAGCATAACAAAACTGAAGGCTTACATTTTTGCATGAAGATCCATCACAGGGAACATCATGGCCGCTTTTAAGTTATGTTACAGTTAATAAAACGCACAATGTAGTAACCTTTCCATACCTCAATTATATTATAGGATTTAAATATGCTAAATATAGAACAGCCCCACGAGCGACACCTTTATCTCCTGCCAAACGGTCACAACCGGTCAAGGCAATTATGCACAGTCTAGAGCCACTGACCCTCTCAGTAATATTAAGAACAGCAGTGTTTGTAATGTATTCTTATGCATAACTGAATTGTTGATCGTTATTAAGTCTCCTCAACGCTGGCTAATCTCATTAGCTCAACCTTCAATGTGCCGTGGAGGAAAGCTAAATTGACAGGAGGAACTTAATTTAACCGTGAAGGCTTTTTTTTTCTCCCCTTTCTCTCCTTCCTCTCTCTCGTCCCACTCAATACCCATTATTACGTATCTTTATTCATATTCACTTGTTAGCTAATCCGTTGAGTAATTATTTGTTACTCTTGCAAAATACATGTTCATTTGCATTTAATTCTCGACGCTCAGGAGGTAGATAACTGAGAAGTAATATGTGAGAGAAGAAGCAGTCGCATATCAAACCTACCTGACCAAAACAGAGAAATAAAATGACAGTTTGTGGATGAATCATCATTAAAGCACAAAAGATAATTCGGCTTTTATCCTCCAGCTGAATGAGAATAAAAAGGTGTGGCAACTACAGCACTACAGACCTGGTTTGCTCAGAGTTTGTGGTGTTTATTCGCCAAACACGCCATTTGAAAATAAAAAAAAATTAAAAAAATCTAGCGTCCTACATTTGGAAACAGCTGATGGACCCAGCTGGGTTTGTTACAGTTTCTACCAGGTTTTTGCGCCAATCCCCTGGACAAAACCGACGCAAGTAGAGAGACAGAACATGGAGCCAAAGAGATTCAGCATTTAAGAGCTGAAGGATGATAAGCGAGCCGAAACGGACCACATCTAGAAGTGCAACAATTACTGATTTGGATACAAACACAGCTGGAAGTCTGCAGACGTGTTTGAGTGTGCGAGCTGTGCGGGGATTACAGTTACAGACTGAAGCCGTAACTCTAACAGGAGAACGGGTAGAAATGTGTGATGTTTAGATTTTGGGGAACTTTTGCCTCCAGGGTCCAAGGCAAGATTTTTCTGAACGGTACTGCAATCAGCAGAAGTAATCAGCCTTCATGTCCCTGTTGGTAGGTGCGATCAGTGGCTTGGAATCACACACTGAAGGTTTGCTTTCCAGATTTTCTTCGGTGCGTCATGTTTGTCCGGCGCCCCCCTCCATCACGACTGTGTGTTTTGCGGGAATGGAAACCGCGTGTGGTCAGTGTGGCCGTTTGCCCCCACCGCACCTAACGCGGAAGTGTGCTAGAGTGCTGCTTTTTACCCAGAGTCACACAGCCTCTTGCCGTGTTGGTGTCGCAGCAGGGATGCATCTTTGGCTTTGCTCTCTTCAAGCCAATAGTCAGTTAGAAGAAAGTCCCATTTTGTAACCCCAGTTCTCCGAGTAAAAAGGACAAGACTTGAGCTTGTCTTGAACGTGCATTGCAAGCACATGCACATTTCCCTGGGCTCTGCCTGTCTGCTCATAGAACTATCGGTACGCACATTTTCAATAAAGTGGAAACACCTTCAAATTTAAAGAAATTGTGTTGTGCATTAATTCCGTTTTGATGTGATTAAAATTGGCACTAAATATGGATGAAGACTTGCCTTGACTGATCTGTTTTTCCTTTCCTGTCACATTCTCACCTCTCTCATCCCGCCCTCGTAATACCTTTGTGTAAAGCCCAACAATAATGGTTTCTTGGCTGTCTAACATAAAAAGCCTCTTCAAAAAAAAAAAAAAATGATCTCCAGCGTTGACAACTTGGGTGCCACCCACTCTGTTCGTCTACGGTACTCTCAATAAGCCAGATATTTGGGCTGCATATTCATCAATCACAGTGAACCTACAGAAATTTAAAAACACGGTAAAAACTCATGTTATATATGAGTTTTATATATATATATATATATATATATATATATATATATATATATATATATATAAAAAATAGCGTACCGTAAATTCCGGTATATAAGCCGCTACTTTTTTTCCACACGCTTTGAGACTGCGGCTTTTACAACGATGCGGCTAATTGATGGATTTTCGCAGGCTAACTAGCTTCTTCCCGCCGCCGAACACATTTAACCTCGTCATATCAGACCAGTGAAATTACCGAACAGGTCACAGTGGACCGATGAAACTGTTTCGGCAAAACTCACTCACACTTAATTCTTCAGATCACCCATTTTTGCGCTTCGTGCGCGCCCCCTCGTCATGGATAAAGACACGGAGAAATGCATATGATGCGGCTTTCAAGTTAAAAGCGATCCGTCTGGCTGTCGAAGAAGGAAATAGAGCCGCTGCACGTACGCTCGGCATCAATGAATCGATGGGGAGACGCTGGAGACAGCAGAAAAAAGAAAAAAAAAGCATTTGCGGCATTTATTTAATTAAAAGTTAAAAAAAATCTTTCCTGTAACATCTTGCCGCGTTAATATCTCATGTTTCAACGGGGACACCTGCGGCTTATAGACAAGTGCGGCTTATTTATGTACAATTTCTTTTTTCTTTTCAAAATTAGCAGGTGCGGCCTATATATATATAGGTGCGCTCTATAGTCCGGAATTTACGGTACATAGACAGTCCAACACATGCAACAGGATTTCAGGAAATAAAAGGCAAACCCATAGCTCCCGTTTGTCTTTGCCTCTCCTCGAGGGCTTTGATCGGCTCCGTCTCTAGGCAAACGTTTAGTTGATTGTCTGCCGATTCCTTTGTCTGGCTCTCCAGGCTGCTGTCGTTTTCACTGCATGCCTGTCTCAGCGCCACCATTAATCCGCTGGTTCACAGGTCACGGGGGACGCTGTCCATCAAAGCATCCGAGGTGCAAAGAATTCACCTGCACACCCGCCCCCCCTCCCACTGCGATCGTCTTATTACGAGTACCGGACCAGCATGGGGAGCCTGGCCTGAGAGGCATCATTATCGCAGAACACAAGTGTTTAAGTGTTTACAGTGAGTGGCTGATTGACTTTATGTTACGTTGTTATTGTAACAGAAACCATGATGTCTTTTCTAACCTTAAGTCGACAGTTTTGTTGCCGAATCCTCACCAATCGTTTTGTTTCAATTGTTTCTTTTATGCAAACGTGACACAAGGTTGATATGAAACATATTCATGAAACTTTTTTTTGGATTGAGAAACATCATCATTCAATGTGGTTTGCAGAAACCGACAACATTTTTGGGTGATAACCAACGCGTAAGCAAAGCTACTATGAAGCTCATTACATTTGTACATTTTTATTATCTTGACTTTCAAAAAGCCAACTTTAATTCCTACGCGGTAAACAACAACAGAGAGCAATACAAAAGAGCAGACATTTACATAATCAGAATTCAGCGACGATCGGAAAACAAAACAGAACTGCAATCAGGACTCGGCAGAGCGAGACAACAAACCTAATTAATGAAAATTGGGAAAGCCTTCCTGGCTGCAAACCCGTGGCGCGCGCGCACACACACACACACACACACACACACACACACTCAAAAATGTTGACAACAAACACACACACACACACAGGAATAAACAGTTGGCGACACAATACCAAAGGACAGACACACAATGTTCCTTTCTTAAATTCACAAGGACACAAATGCATTTACAGACAGAAAAATACAACGGTTCAGACTTCATACAACAAATCAGCTTCATGCGTTCACTGTCAGGTCCGTCAGTCTCTCCCTCTCTTCCAGCCATTTAAACTACATTGATTTTGATTCAAGAATATGGAGATTATATCTTTGTCACAAACACACTCTCATTCAGAAATAGAGCATTGTTTAAAAATCTGTTCAATAAAACCTACAGACTAACTTGCAAAAGTCTCTAACGAACGGTTACTTTCTAGTCTATAGGGTTAAGGGAGGAACATAAGCCGGTGGAATCAGGCGTAAAATCACCGCTTTTTATTGAAAAGGCCACAGAAAATAAACAATACAATAGCAACAAATACACCGTTACGGGTGAATCAACGGGACTGACACAAGATTAAGGGAACGGCCGCAACCGGCGCCGTCTCATCAACAAAAACAAAAACCGTCCCGCCATATTCAAGTTTACAGCTGTTCAGCTGGCAGAACCCCAAAAGAAGAGCGAGGCGAAACACAAATACTTGCCTATCGCTTTAAGAAAGACCAACAGGCAGGAAACACACTGAAGGACAATGCAACTAAACCCTTATGTACCTAAAAGGGAACGAAACACAGAGGTTCTGGTACACAAAACAAGAGTTCACAATAACATCACCCTGCATGTCTGAGCGACACGGCAACACCTCTTGCTGGGGTGTAGCTGAGGTTGGTTTCTATGGCAACTGGCACAAAGCTGATGTGAGTGACAAGTGGTAATAGCTGACAGGAAAGTGAGCGCTGAGACAACAACCCCCCCCCCCCCCCTCTGGATCTTATTACCCGTTTTCTTTCCTCCTCCTCCTCCTCCCTCTATTTTTGGTCGCCGCGCACCTTTCTCCGTCTCCTCACATCGATTTTCTTTTCAGCGGCGAGGACATAAGGCGAGTAGCTAGTGGGCGTCGCTCCCATTCTGTCACCATGAGAACACTTTCCTTTCTGCTCACGTTCCTCAGAATAGCTCTGACCACTGTCAGCGAGTCGCCCACGAGGGGTTCAGAGGAGGAGAGGAGAGGAGAGGAGGAGAGAGGAGGACTCCTCGCGCCCCTCTGGCCAACAGCAAGGCTCCGTGACCCAAACAGTCTGCATGATTATTCACAAGACTGCCGCCGCAAGCCGTTAGTTTTGTTTCTCTCCAAGTCATAGTTAGAACATTTGACAATGTTTTTCATTGCTTGAATCAAAGTTTGCCCTTTGCTGTACAAAGTTTTACTTCTTTTCCAAGGACAACTGTGTTCCACTAAGGGCTGAGATTTATGAGAAAATAATTAAAATATCTATCTATCTATCTATCTATCTATCTATCTATCTATCTATCTATCTATGGCGAGGAAACATCTTTATATGTTCGGGCTTCTCTTCACGATGAACCCACATTCTCAAAGTTCTCCATTTTATCCGCCCATCGGCGTAGTTGGAAAATGTTGGATGTGCACACGGACATACGGAAACCTGCCGCACAGAACACACGCAATGGTTCCGTGTCTGATGGTGTGACGTCACTTTGGGAAGCAGAAATCCCACTTAAGTGGGTAAAGGCAAATGAACGGTCTGATATTGAGAAAATGACACCTCTTTGCTGTAATGCAGCCTTTAAAACCAGGAAAAAAAAAAAACACATTATGCCACATTAGGATATCCAAAAAATGGAAGAGACTCATATCACCATATTGATCTATTGCCCGGCCCTAGTTCCTGTGTGTCTAGAAGAACAGACAAGCTAACAAGGCTTTTAAAAAACAACTTACAGAACGCTCGCCTCGCAGGTCACAGCGGGGTCACAGCGGGGTCACAGCAGGGTCACAGTGGGGTCACAGCGGCCCGTCGGGAGTCTCACAGGCAGGTAACGGAACAATGAGACACAGGTGTGGGCTGGGAAACTGCTGCTGGCAGGACCAGGAATGACTAGGAATGACTAGGAATGACCGGAATGTCGGATAAGTTATTGACTGGCAGGTAAAAACAGACCGCGGGGGGGGGGGGGGGGGGGGGGGGGGGAGAGAAACTGTCTGATGCCGTGACACTGACGGATCGGTGGCAAACGCGAGCACAAGATGGACGGAGAGGAAAATTCTCTTTAACTCATAATATAAAGTCCACTCATGGTTCATTTCAAGGACTCAAGGAAGGCCGTTGTTGCCGCGGAGATGTCAGATGATCGCAAACTGCGGGAATCTCAATCTTTGCGATGGACTGTTCCATCAGCGCTCTCCTGACGAGACGTGATGGATTAGTCCAGCGCTCGAAAACAAACGCCTGGGCACATGTGCGCACAGCTCAGCCAGGGCCTGGAGGAGGAATGTCTAACAGACAATTACAATAATACATGTCTCACATTTTCCCCACCCTTGAAATCAATAATGAAAACAAGACTGGAGCTGATGCATGGATACAATGACTTTTTACAGATATTTTTCTCTTAAGGTTGCACAATAAATCATCTGTTTGCGATATTTGTCTTTATTTGCAACAAATCCCTTCACGCTGTAACTGAAGCCTGTATTAGAGGCTGTGATGAGGTCCGCCGAGTTTGAAGAAATGACGAGGTCACGTTGAAATCCGACCCTTTGTTGTTGTAAAGGGAACAGAAGAGCGAGGGCGACAGTTGCAGCATTCACAATACCTTTTGTTTTGTTTTTAAACCCCCACCGCCCAAACTATTCTCACATACCTATAATCCGTCTCTTTTCTACGCCCTCTCATGCCTGTCAGCTTTCTAAATATCCAACAAACGCTCACACACACACACACACACACACACACACACACACACACAATGGCAATGCATCCCGTCTACACACATTAAAGCCTGCATAAATATCATCATTTCATATAAAGGAACCCACACATGGCCTAAAGCTCACACTTACACATGCAGTGACTCAGAGCTTTCTCTGGGTAATCTGTCTGAAGCCCTCCAGATATATATATATATATATATATATATATATATATATATATATATATAGATATGTGATGTACTGTATACAACAGGCTAAAAATAATGATATTTTGATAATGAAAGTCAAACTCTTTGAGGAGCTGAGCAGCGGGCTACTTAAAAAGAAAAGTGGTTTTCAAACATGGATCTTATTTGTTGTAGTTATGACCACATTTTCTATTGTCCATCAAAGCATTTCCTTCGCTAATTTAATTGCTGTGATCTCGAGGGCAAAAGGTATTTACAGACACCTAGGACCAGATCAGGAGGCAAACCTCTCGGTTCTGAAGTGAGGCCAACATGGAAGTGCTTTAAACTTGCATTATTTCTAATGGCCAGCAGGGGGCGACTCCTCTGGTTGTATAGAAGTCTAGTCTAAAATGACTCTACTTCTCTCTTGATTTATTCCCTCAGTAAACATTGTAAACATGAGTTTATGGTCTCAATCTCTAGTTTCAAGTCTTCTTCAAAACAACATGATGTTCATTTAGTAAAGTATGGTCCATTTAGAGTCAAACAGACCATAAAGCAGGGTATAATTTAGGGCGAGGCTACCTTGTTTTTGACAGGTCGCTGTCACGGCGTGGTCTGGTTTGGGTGTTGTCCGTGTTTTTGTCTTAGAACTTTAACCTTTTCACTGTGTGCCTTTAGTTCATGAACGTTAGCTTGTAACATTTAGGTCGCCCAAAAATGCATTGCAGCAAAGATGGAGGGTGAACACAAAAACCTGCACAAACTTGCTTCTTTACTTATATTGTCTGTCCTCACTACACACACATTTATCACAACGTGCTCAACTGGAGGTTTTATGCAATGACCTATCTGACCTATGAGTCACTTAGCAAAATCACTACGGCAACCTTTGATTGTTGCTAGGCAGACAGGTGAATGAGATGAGTCAATTAGTGCAGTTGGACACACACAGACACTCACATTTTCCGACAAAAGGTCTTTTCCCATCATAGCCCCTTCTTACGGTAAGCTCTCTCTCCCCCACCCCTTCAAAATAAAAGTACAATAGAATAACTGTATCCTAACAGGAAGTGCAGGATGAGAGCTATCGTACCCTCTTCAAATGGAACAACTTCCTTCTAGACATCAGACCTCTCTCCTCTTTTACACTTCCTCTTCAAAATAAAAGTACCATAAAGTAACCATATCTTAACAGGAAGCACAGGGATGCTCACTACATGTTAACGGTGAGTATTTACTTATTTAACCTTTTTAACTGTTTCAAGTTATACTAACCTAACTAACTAAGTACAATAGGAGAAAAATGGATGCACAAAGTACTTCAAAAAATGTAAATGGTTTTTAGTAAAAATGCAGTTTGTTGAATAGTGATGCAGCCTATGTTTCATGAATAAATTACAGAAGAGAAAGCGTATCACCTCTAATATCAGCAAAATGACTAAAATATAATGTTAAAGGATTCCATTTAAGCAGTATAATAGTTTAATTAACAGTTAATTGAGGCATACTGTGAACCTGTAAAATTAAATAATGGTCTGTCTCCAATAATAGCCTGGTGCTCAGTCAAATGAAAGCCTCTGTCATTACTGTGAGTTTTGAGTACTTCTATACATTGACAAAGGAAAAGAGGTCTAAAAATAGAGACTAATAATAAGCTTCCACATGAAGTACAAAAGGGCCAGCCACACATTGTCGTCACAATTCAACATATACGAGTGTCAAGAAACTGTAATTCCTGCACTGCAGAGAGAGGGCTTTTAATTTTACAGCCAAAAATCTGCTTGTGGCAGCGTAAACACTGTGTCATTTTGATTATGTCTTTTTATTGTCAAGTGAGCAGTGGGTTTACTACCCGGTCAGCTCAAAATGAAAACACACAAAACATCATTGAAGACACAAAGCGGCATTGTGGCCCCAAACCAAAGTTTAGATTTTTATGCTGCAAAAATAGGTTTTTGCGGCCTTCCAGAGAGCCATTAGTAACGTTTTCTTTCAGCACTCTCTTTGTACGTCCACGCGTGTGTGTGTGTGTGTGTGTGTGTGTGTGTGTGTGTGTGTGTGTGTGCACATTTGATGAAAATTTAGCAGTGACGGGACTTGGGGGCATTTAAACTTCTCGACAGATGCTGTGCTTGAACTGCCACTAAAGAGACACATCACTGCTCACTTCAGTCCTGTCAAATCAATCTCATAAGCACCCTCACTCACATTCAAACATGGAATTTTGTGTTTTTTTGTGACTCAAGTGTGTCATTCTTTCTGTCTTAATTACAGTTTGTGCTTAACGATGTCAGTAAATGTGGAACGATACATGGGCTCTGTTTCTATTAGATGGACGCCACTGAGCAGAGTCTAGATGAGGAGAGTGGAGAGGCAGTGGGAGAAAGAGCGTGAGGATGGAGATGTTTTTCCAAGGGCAAGATGTATTGAGCAGCGTCTTAAGTGGGAGAAAGTAACCATTAAAAATCACACGCAGCCGCTTTTCTTTATTTCCGTCATCATTATCTGGTTGAATGTAAAGCTTGTTAAAGCGGTGAAGGAGGTAAGAAACTGATTCGATTTCAGCTTGCACATCAGGGTGTGTTCCTGTTCAGTCTCCATTACAGTAATACTCACACAGAAGCACACACTTAAAGAAACACAACACCGGTTGAAGGTTGTGTACAGGTGACATAGAAGGGATTAAATACTTGACATATTCTGACCCTATCTTGCCCATTTAAAGCACAAATGATTAGTAATTCCCTCTCCGAAGATGGAGTCAGAGGTGGTTTCTCTCTCTTTATCACCGCCTCTATTCATTAATGCATGTTCACGCACACACACACACACACACACACACACACACACACACACACACACACACACACGCAACTGCTGCTGTTCGACGGACAGCAAATCGCATACGGTTTGTCACAGAAAACCCAGAGCGAAGATAAGCAAACCCAACTCGCCCCCGTCATTTCAATTTACAGGAAGTGTTTGACCTTTTCACACTGCTCTAATCTCCCCTCAAGCCATCTTGAGCTCAAGCAAAACTAGTTGGGAGATTATTTTTTTCTGAATGAGTCAACGTAAATGTTCAAATCGAAGCACCTTGGGGAGAGACATATATATATATATATATATATATATATACATATACATACATACATACATACATACATATATATATATATATATATATATATATATATATATATATATATATATATATATATATATATGTGTATGTATATATATATATATATATACATAAAAGAATTTAAAATCCTTAAAATGATCCACAATATGGACATAATGACAGTCTTGGCTCGGCCTTCCTCAAATGGCTCTTTCGTGTTATTCATTAACAAAGGCTGCTGCCTAGAGACCGATTTAAACCTGAATGAACAGGGTTTTCTGCTTTCGGGTGGTCAAGCAGATTAAAGCACGAGCTGTCAAACCCCAAGTGAAAGAGAGCTCAAAACCTCAACAGAGATTAAATTGATTAGACAGATACAAGTATAACCAATACAGTAAATTCTAAATAAATTAAACAAATACATATATGTTTGAAAAGGAGTAGGCAGAAGTAAACTTTTTATGACTTCAATTACTTAAATAATGAAGCTAACGTATGATCAGCTTAATATATTAAACAAAAACATCAAAATAATTGATGAATTCATTAATTATACACCGAGGCCCTGCTTTTGTCTCATTATGCATTTCCCATCAGCTGCTGTAAATACATTAACTCCTGTGCAGAATAATTTATGTAAATACAGATGCATTTTACACACTATAGCAACGGCATGCAGATGTTAGCATTTAGCTAAAATCACCGCGGTGCCAAAGTACAGCCTCACGGAGCCACTAGCACGGCCACTTGTGTGACTCTATGGCACTGTCGGTGGGTTGGTCGAGTACTTTCCTCCAGACTGAAACATGTTAGCAACAAATATCTGGAAAACTAATGGCATCAACATCAGCCTCAGTTGTAGTTTGTGTTTAGTGCTAACGTTAGCATGCTAACACGCTAAAATAAGATGGTGAATTTGGTCGTTGGGAGCTTGTTAACGTTAGCATGTAGCCCCACAGAGCTGCTAGCATGGCTAGACTCGCAGCCTTGTCATTACCAGAGAACTGCGGTTTCTGTAAACCATAAAAGTGCCATAATCTAACTCCAACCTCAAACTAGGTACTCACAGTAACTAAATCATTTTGTGTGAATGCATTTGGAGCAGTCTGGCCGGCTCTTTAATTCTGTTAGCTCACACGTAGCAGCCATACAAGACTTCTTATACTACTTATGCTACTTATGAAGCAACGATCAGAAACAGCAGGCTCACTGTCGATCTCATAATTCATCTGAAACCAACCATCAGACCTCAGCCTGCTCCTACTTCAAACATGGTAAATTGAGAACTCTTACAGCTAATCTGACTCTGATGGAAGAGGAAAATTATGTCCAAACTCTGCACTGGTAGCAAATCATCTCCCCCCCTTTCTATTCTCCCTCTCTGCATCTCCACCTCTCTGCCCCAATCATTACATTTGGCCTATAAATAAATGCCAGAGCTGTCACACAGGCAAATGGAGCTTCCAACGTGGGAATTGGTGGCGGGGAGCTGAAAGGAGGGAGGGAGGCAAGCCAAAAGAATAATGATAAGCCACAATATGCGTCTTTGCCAAGGTAGGAAAGAGGCACTAAGGAAGAGCAGGTAAAGACAGACATCTTGACAGCTTGACTCAGATAGACAGGTTGGCAGGACAGCGAATGGAAAGACGGACAAAAATATCTCAGGACATTTCTCTGTACGACTGGCTTCAGGTGTGGTGGACAAAGGGGCAAAAGTGGGCGAAGAAGACAGAACATTCGTCATCGTCAGAGTAGAGAGGAGGAGGAGAAGTCACTCGAGAGAAATCCAGGAGGAGAAAAGTGTCTCACACACTAGAGCATTGTAGACATCGTCAAGTTTAATTGCTTTGATTCAGACCAATGTGACAACTTGTGCTGACAGCGTTCACTCCTGGAAGAAAATAGCCACTGAGTGCCGTTTTCTACATTCAAAGTTGCTTTTGAAAACAGGCCTTTGTACAAATATATTTAAAAGTTCTCTCCTGCCGGCTGGAGGATATTATTTGCAGGTATTTGACAGTAAAGAGTAGATGAAACGGAACAACTAGAGATGCCAAAAGGAGCACAGTCCTGTTAGAATTAGACGTACAAGCATTTCATAAACCCAAATAAGTCACACAAGTCCAACATTTGCATTGTACGTTTCACCGAGTGAAGAAATAAGATACTGTTCCAGAACCACGGTGAAGTCAGCTGATTGTATTTACAGGTTATCCACCACCTCATTGTGCTTCATCGGCTGAGAAGCTTCACAATACCTGCGTGTTGACGTCGGTCTAAGTTCTACTTTCTGCCAACGCGTTTGCAAGGTTGTGGTGTAATTCATTTTTAATCCAGATGTGGATTGATTTCACATTTTTAAGAACTACTGGGTGCATTACGTGTGGTTTGTTTAATCTGTTATTTAATGCGTTTGGGTTTTCTTGGCAGTCACAACCGCCATCACACTTAAAACAGCAAGATTGTCACGTTTTAGGGTTTTCATGCATTAACTTAACTGCGGTTTGCCACGATATATAAAACACATCAGATAATTGAGCAGCTTTATCACACCGTCTCCGGGCTTATGTCATTATCTCCTGTGGATGCTTTTTTTTTTTTTCCCCATAGAGCTTACAGTTCTAGACAGTAATTATCTTATCTAATTGACTTTGTTCACAAAATCTTTTGCTTTAACAACAGGTTGCCATAACAGCTGCATGCCTGGCTGCTGTTGATTGGCTACAACGACCAATATCCACATATATCATTTTTGAATAAATTACCCCATGCTTAATTTAAAAAGTGAGGGACATGCAAGTTCACACATGTTCTGATAACTAGATATGTAGACCCTGACGATGATGATAGCTGCATAATCAGGTAACCCCTGCGGTGGTGTATGGGGGGGGGGGCTTTAATTGACTGCCTTAAATCGACTGCCAGCCAGCACCAATCAAGCTGCAGAGATCTGAGAGGTCTGAGGACCTGGACCAAGCCTCTTGGGTGCTGGTTAATCCGCCCAGCCTCAGCTCCTCAGATGTCGACACACACGGAGAAGGGTGTAAATGCAGCTAGCTCAGAGAGCGTAATTACATACGTTATCGAGAAGTGTAAAAAATAAAAAATAGCTCCCAGAATAGATTTAATATGTGGGTGCATGCTCTGATTGACAGGGCAATAACACGGCGACACTATAGATACTGAAAATACTTGGGAGTACAGTACACTGCACAAAAAGGTCTTTAGGCAGCGTGTTTACATGCGTATTGTAAAATCAATCACAGGCTCGCAGGGCGATTTGTGTAAATGAATGCTCAACAGAACAGGAATAAAACATCTGTGCTATGAAGCGCATTCTCCTGTTTTAAGTGCTCTAAAAGGAAGAAAGGCAGCAGGGATGTTTCCTCCTGAGTGACAAAACACCTCATTCATAGTAAATTAACCAGAGACACTAAAAAAAACAGGGAGGGGCCACAAATCATTCAGGCATTCATGCGCTAATCCACCATAACACAAAGAGCACTATTGCTTCTCTTTAAAGGGGTTTGTTAGTGCAGACAACAGGGGGCCCTGCAAGATATTCTTTGGGGGGGGGGGGGGGCTCCTTTACTTTGTGACAAACATTTAAATTGATGAACTAATTCATTATAAATCTCACTATACAGTTATGAGAATCATGTCTTTAAATATGATTGCAAATCACATTTGAAAAAAAAAAAGCAGACAAACATTCATTCATTTTTCTTCATTAATTATTGACTGCATGAACCAGAGCTGCGTTTTTTAATTGATATAAGACGGTTAAACGCGATCATTTAAATAGAATGTGTCAGTGCTATCATATTGCTGTTTAAAAGAGGTGCTTTGTCACCCAAACAACCGTCCTCATCCTCCAGCACAGAGCCCTCAAAAGCACAGGACCGTCACAATGAAACAGTGAAGAGGGTCATTCAGTGAAGATGGACGTAGGAGATCGGTGATAAGACGGTGGCAGGATTCAACTCCAGATTTCTTATTTGCATAATAGCAAGAGCCTGTTGCCCAAAATCAAATCACGACTATATTAGATTTTATTTTTTGTATGATCAGTGGACATTTTCTGGCCTTTGGTTGTGCAAAAATGTTTATTCAAAGAATTGTAAAGTAGCAGTAAAGTAATCACAGGTTATTTCAGTCCATTGGCGTATTTCTTCTCACATCACTAACCAAGTATTTTTAGACCGATTTCCTACATTCCAGGTGATCAGTTTTTCGGATGATTTCAATACAACAATACGGCTCATTTTGCATTCTAAAATGTGCGATGAAACCGCTCATTAGAGGAGCTTGCTCTGCCTTAAAATTGGCAACATGCCCACCTAAAATTTATTCTCAAATCACTGAAATAAAATACCATCTCCATATGTTGCTATTTGAGCTGCATATCTTTTGGCGTCACAAGTTTTGATCATGATGACAAAAGGCTGTGCACTTAAGTGTGCATGCCCGAGGGGCCACATACTGTTGAATTTTAAGTGGATCAGCCAATGTGCATGTGCACGTGCAGTTTTGTGTGCGTGTGTGCAACAGGTTGGAGAAAACTGCTCACCTGCATTTCACCATTCAAACGTCAGGAAACGCTAGACCCATTGTGAGCAGCTCTCTGCGTGTCTCCATCACTCTGAGGGTGAGAGTGGTGCTGCACACAAACCCTCGGATTGCGTAACAAACTGATCACGCGTCTCATCCCCACAAAGATACTGAACCATCAGATGATTGGCTTGGTCCCTAATATGTGGCCAAATTGAAACACAGCTCCTCCTAATTCAATGAGAGCTCATATCTGTGATCCAATTTGAGGCTTCAGTGGAAGAGGAAAAGAGCAACCAAGGAAATCCAAGCAAGAGTTTGGAGTTTCTTGGAGCGCTGTCATTATCATCATCATACAAGTCCACTTAAATAATTGATATCTCTTATTACTCCCTGTGCTCTGTTTTCCTTTCTAAAAGGCGTGCTCTGATTCAAACGGAATGCCGGATGAAAGCACACTGTAATGGTCTCGTGTGAAGACTTCTTCGTCTCTCTCGGGGCTAACGGGATGGAATCTGAAAAACGTCCCTTTCTAATTCTGCCCCGCCGTTATATCTGGCGCTCTTTCCCTCTCTCTCTCGCGCGCGCCTGCACCGTGCATCGATTTGAGAGCGGTCCGGTGAATCCGTGTACCCAAAACAGGGACCGGGAGGAGGAGAGACCACGAGAGGCGCTTACCTGAGGTAACGCAGGGGTTCTATGGTCTCCGCCTCTGCTTCCGCCGAGCTGTGGTTCATCTTGTCCATCTGGTTGTTGTTGTTGTTGTTGTTGTTGTTTTGGTTTGTTTTTCTCCCACCCGGCAGAATGTGAGGGAAGGATGAGCTGCGCCGCTCCAAAAAACAAAAAGAGACACTTTCCGTTTCCTTCTCCCCGACTCGGATTCGACACGCGCGCACTTGTCTACACCTCTTTGCCTGCGAATAGACTGACAGAATGTAAATGGTCTTCCTCACCTCTGTGGCTCTTGATTGGTTCAGACGCTGGAAGGTAATTACTGGCTGCTACTCACACACTCTGAATAATGCTTCTATATGACTGTCTCTCTCTCTCTCTCTCTCTCTCTCTCTCTCTCTCTCTCTCTCTCTCTCTCTCTCTCTCTCTCTCTCTCTCTCTCTCTCCCACTGTGGCCCCGGATCGTTCTCTGATAAAAAAAAAAAAAACCCAGCTGGCTCTGTGTATCAGCTGCGCTCACCGGGGGGAAAGCCAGCCAATTAAGAATCAGGAGGCATGGAGCTCGCCGGCTGATTGGCTCAGGCTGCCTCGATCATAGCCCCCCCCCCCCCCCCCCTCTCTCAAAATCACACACACATACACGTACACGCAAAACGCTCTCTTGATGTAGAATCTAGAGCAAGCATCAGAGTGAGGAGACACTTTTCATTTGGTGGTGGGAGGTAAATGAAGCCCAGTAAAAAAAACAACTAAAAAAAAACACTGAGATAATAACACTGCAGGACCTGAGTGGGTTCACAGCAGCACTTTAAAGCTC
>NW_027176561.1:0-63654 GCF_023349555.1 Cebidichthys violaceus | reverse complement strand
ATGGCCGGTGAGGCCTTCTACTGCAAGTAACCTCGGAAATAATCCTCCTTAAAAAAAAAAAAAAAAAAAAAAAAAAAGTATTGTTTCCGAGTCGTGTACATATACGTGAACATGCCACACTGCCAGGCGCACCAGATGCTGACCCAGATCTCACTCGGTACAGTAACAGCAGAGGATAGAGAGACCACTTAGATTTCTGGGAAAACATATTGCACAGCAGAAAAAAAAATAAAAAATGGCACAAAAGCTACCCGATGTAGGACATGCAGACTCTCTGGAATAACCGCTTTATAATAATTTATCAAAAGTTGTAAACATTTTCCCATGAGGATGAGCGCGTGTCTGTCTGATACGGTAGCCCAACATGGCTGAAACAAACATACACCACACTGTGCATCCGATTCAAGAGAGCTGACTCAAGGTCTTCATCGTCCCACGTGACATCATCACGTCACATGACCTTATCCCAAGATTCCATGAGAGGCATAAAGCGCTTCCCCTGAAAACCGGTTCAGACCGGTCTCCGGTTGAGAGAGAGAGAGAGAGAGAAGGCGCAGGTTTAACCCCTGGAGAGACGGAGTGGCAGAAGGGAGGGAGGGGAGACGGGGGGAGGCCGCAGGCACGTCCCACAGGGGGAGGGAAGGGGAGGGGGGGGGGGGGATTACGTCATCTTCGGACAATCCAAAACGTGTCTAACTTCTGTTGCAATCAACAGTCAACGGCTGCTGACGGGAATAAACATCGTGTCACACACCTTCCAAGATCTTTTTTTAAAAAACATAACTCGAGATGTTTTCTCTGCCATCTTTTAAAGGCTTAAAGATCAGGTCACAATTCACCGTAAAAAAAAAAAAAAACTGCTCGTCCGTAAAGCGAGAGAACTGCACAGTAAGGTGGGGAAAATGAAAACTGCCTTTCAGCAGTTTCAACGACTCGCCGTCTGCAGTAAAGGTCGCAGTTTGTTCCAACACTCCACATCTGTGAACTCAGCCAAGTTCTTCTCTCTCCACTGGAGATAAGACACGGGCATCCATGACACTTCAGCAAGACGTTGAGCTAAAGAGATGCGAACCCCAACCAAAGCAAACAAAACGAAAAACATAAAGCTAAACATTCAGGTTTGTGTTTGCATATGGTCTCTCTCTCTCTCTCTCTCTCTCTCTCTCTCTCTCTCTCTCTCTCTCTCTCTCTCAACAAGGATAGATGTGCCCTGCTGTACCATCCCTGCACACAAAGGCTATCTATCTGCCAGAGCTGACAGTGGGTGGTTAGGTCTGCATATACACGACATACACGACACACACAGACACACACACACACACACACACCATGGGAAACCGCACTTCACTCTGTAAGATTGCAGATATAAAAAGAGGAGGCTGCTGCACGTTGCTCTTGCTGTAGCGGCGTGGCAGTGAACCGTGTCAGGTACAAAATGACTCAAAGCCTCGGGGACGACGCAGGGCCGATCAGATCCTGCGCGTTGCCAGGACGGCTGCGGTTGCCAGTTTCAGGAGGTCCGGAGACACGTGGCTTCCTTTTGTCCCAGAAGAGACGGACGGCGGATCGTGAACCCAATGATTCATGTGCTGGATGCACTGCTGCTAAGCAACACGGGTGTGGAAAAAAAAAAAAAACAACATACAAAATGAAATTGTTGTCCATGATGCATATGTGGTGATTATGAGCGTTGTGTGTGTGTGTGCGCACTCGAGACCTACCCGGGGATGTGTGTGTGTGTGTGTGTGTGTGTGTGTGTGTGTGTGTGTGTGTGTGTGTGTGTGTGTGTGTGTGTGTGTGTGCGTTCGTTCTCATTGTTGCATCTCACTTCGTTTCACTGGGCCTTTTTTAGTGAAGGACCACGTCTCACTGGAGCACATTCCATTCAGCGCCTTGACTTCTATCAAAGAGCCCTGAAGCCCTGTTGTGCGATAGGAGGTCACTCACAACCTCCAGGTTATCCGAGACTCTCGGGTCTGTAAAAACTGTAAATTCATCAAATTCAGTCCCCCATGCCACACTGCTATTCTCTAAGCTACCGCAGCCGTCTTGTTCGTCGTGCGGAAGTGGCTGTGGTTTCGTCTTTTAGCTTACTTGCCCACTTTTCTGTGGCGGGTGGACTTAGACCTGAGGTGAAGTTACACTTTCAAGCTTACATAAACCAATTTTGATTGAAAAAATAAAAATAAAAAATCCTTAATCAGTGCTAGTTCTGCCCGGTCCAACGCTCCCCCGAGCTCCAGCTCCTCAAGCCAAACGAGCCCGACTCGTCCACCGGGAGCTACTGCTGCCCCCCAAAACCCCTTACTGCCTGGGACTCAACAAACCCAGGAGTAGCAGCGCCGCCTATTAACGTCCACAATAGTTGATCAGAGGTTCGCTCCGGTGTCCATTTCACGCGGCCCCGTCGCGTTACAGCGCTATGATTTACAGGATACACGTGCTCCGTGTTCTCGAGGCCAGGCTCGGATTACAGGAATTAAAAAAAAAAAGAAAAAAAGAGGACTAATTTTGACATAAATGATCTGTTCCCCGAAACAAGAACACGAGATCGCTTCACTGTGGATGTTGTACGTGCGTCACATCTTATCTGCATGGCGTGCTTCCAGTTCTTTTCTTGGGGGAGGAAATTCAAGCACCTCGAGTTCAAAAGAAGCTGAACTAAACGTCACCAAAAGGCATCTGCATTGTTGCCGGTGACTCATTGATCAAACAGTCTCTCCACAGGACTCGGTCACTTTTAAAAAAAAAAAAAGTAGTTGCTCAGAAACTAAAAGTATGGTTGCCATTCTTAAGTCACCTTATATTTAGTATTTAAGATGCTACGCAGGTATGTGGCATCTTAATAATGAAATGGTGATGTCACGTCCAGCTCAAAGATGGCGGGATACTTTGTTTGGGGTTCATCGGGTTAAATCTGCACATTTGGTTGTGATGGGTTAGGTGTTATAGGACGTGCAGCATCACCTGGTCCCGGTCGTTAAATATCACGAATGCAAAAAATGTTGTTGTTTTTTTAAAATGATATATTTGGGGTGCATGTTGTGCTGTCTCTATGTTGTTTTCATGGTTGCCACTTCATCTCAAACCTCATGAAGATGCATCACTTTGACATCGTCGCCACAGTACAAGAGCAACGGAAAATGGCGAGAGGATGAGAAAGAGAGTCGGAGAAGGCAGCCAGTGATTAGTGATCTGTGTCTGCTCCTCTCAGGAGACCGTGGAGGAGGAGGAGGAGGAGGAGGAGGAGGAGGAGGAGGAGGAGGACATGCATGTCCCTCTCGTTGTCTTCAGAATAATAAGGCCTAAGGGCAGAGCAGAGCTTACATCAAAAACAAAAAAAAAAAAAGATGGAGGAGTTTCTACTGCCCTTTCAAATGAAAGGTCCGTACCGAGCCGTTTCATTTCCTGCACAGTAACTGCCTCAAAGCAGGCCGGCTCAAAAAAAAAAAAAAAAAAAAAAAAAAAAAAAAAAAAAAATCAATGCACTTAATAAATTGCGATGTCTCTTAAAAAGGGCCGTATATGCATTAGGCTTCTTCAAAATAAGGTGTGTACCCCGGTGTGTGTGTGTGTGTGTGTGTGTGTGTGTGTGTGTGTGTGTGTGTGTGTGTGTGTGTGTGTGTGTGTAGTGCAGCAGGATAAGATGCGCTTGCCTGAAAGCAAAATGGAAATCTGGTGACCTCGACTGACACTACGGGGTTTTATTCTATTGTGTCCGGTAGTTCATCAATGGCAGAGCGGATCAATGGCGAAAGGCTCGTCGTCCCCCTGGAGGTGGTGTGCAGAGCTCTCGTCTCCAACACTGTAATGATCTCCCCGCTGGGACCGGACCCAGCCAGCCAAACACATTAACAGCCATTTTTAAAAAAAAAAAAAAAAAACATACAGAGGCTTTTTTTTCAACTGTGTCCTTAGGGTTCAATGAGAGGGGAAACAACAATTATATCGTCCAATAAAAGCAATACAAGTATGGATTATTATTGCCCAATAAAAGACAGCAGTGCGACAACTCCCTTTTTTTTTTTCCCCTAAAGGATCCTGGCCCTTGTAATATTGAATAAGCTCAAACTGCCAATTTCCTCACTAATACGTGACGAGGCGATGATTATCTTAGAGTCAGGGTGAGTATTTACTGCTCGTCGCCATAAAAGGTTACTTCTACTGCCTTATTAATTACGTCTTATCCTACTTATACAATGTCTCCCCCCCCCCCCCCCAATTACAAAATAATTTCAGGCTATCAAAGAGCAACGCTATTTTTCCTTTGGGACGTCGCCTAATTAGAAGAAAAATAAAGATCTGACTACCTATGCTAATCTGTGCTCACCACACTAGGAGTGGGGGCAGGGACCCAGCTGAGGTGGTGCCATAGTTGGGGGAGGGAGAAGGGTGCAGAGCGCATGTGGTTAGCCGAGCCATAATCAAACTGTACCCAAGTGAAAAATACTCTTCCTTGTCTTCTCTCTCTCTCTCTCTCTCTCTCCCTCACTCCTTCGTCCTTCCCTCTCTACCCCTCCCTGCCTCACACACTCCCCTCCTCCTCCTCCTCCTCAGTTGTTCTGTTGTAGGCTCGGCCAGCCCAGAGAGAGAGTGTGTGTGTGTGTGTGTGTGTGTGTGTGTGTGTGTGTGTGTGTGTGTGTGTGTGTGTGTTCCTACTGGTTGTGTCCCGAACGCCAAGGGTTAAGCCCCTGCCATTTTAACGCCACTGACAGATCAGACCATTAGGGTGTTACCTAACAAAATGGAAGCCTTTAACCCTGAATCTGCCAGGCTGCCTCTGTGTGTGTGTGTGTGTGTGTGTGTGTGTGTGTGTGTGTGTGTGTGTGTGTGTGTGTGTGCGCGAACAAGAGAGAGAGAGAGAGAGAGGGAGCCCGGGCCACACAGAGTGTATGTGTGTGTGCGCATGTCTCCACCTGGATTCTTCCTTTAGCAACGTGACAACGACAACAGCAGCAAGTCCAGGAAGTGCAAACCAGGCTTCTGTACACAAGCACTGTATGTATGTATGTATGTATGTATGTATGTATGTATGTATGTATGTATGTATGTATACACAGTGCTTGTTTTTTTTAAAAAAAAAAAAAAAAAAAAATTTCAAAACTTTATTTTGAAATTTTAAAACATTCAACAACGGCTCATTGGCCAAGAATTCTTACTGTATCAGTAACAGCCAAGCACTTGAATTATGGCTTGCTGTCAGTAAGAAAAAAAATGATTTAAAAAAATATAGCACAAATGTCTAATTTAAAAGGCTGATGATAATGAAACTGACTAGCATGCTACAGCGCTACGACAGCTGATCGGCAGCTTATAGTCGACAACTGGTGGCGCTGGAAAAACACTGGCGCTCTACAATTTGACTGTTCCGCGCATGCGAGTAGTAGACAGCCGTTTGGGTCGCAAAGGACGTTGCGTACCGAATAGAACTTTCGGTTCTGAAATTTTCAAAAAAAAAGGACACGTTATTCCCACATATCTTCGGGATTTTGACAAGCACGCACAGACAAACATGTGCAACGCATAAAAGCCTCCGGCGGCATTTCGAGTAATTGAACGGAACATGATTTACCGACCATCAAATGACATGAAGAACGTCTAGATTACGACGTTGTTAAGCACATTAAAATCGCAAGTCATCCGTCTCCAGTAGGGCTCAGCCTAAAAATCAATGGAGACATTTCCAACCACAGAAGTTTACTTGCTATAATAAAAAGGAAGAGCGAAATGTTTTCAAAAAAAAACCCTAGACAGGGATAATCTCCAATTTCAGCCAAATTGCTTCCAAACGTTTACTCCATAATCCTATAAAACCAGCAGGCCGTACCCACATGCACACTGGAGGGCCAGGACACGAGCACACTGCTATCAGATTACATTTCTCAGAAATGGATGGTAGCAGGAAGTGACCAGAAAAAAAAAAAAAAAAAAAAGATTAAAGGGTGCAAAGAAACACTGCGAACGCCACGGGACAACTAGGAGCCGAGCACATCGGCAGCGAGCGACGCTGAAGAACAACGCCAGCCGAGATCGCTCGCCACATATGTGTGTTTTTGAGTTCAGTCGGCGATCACAACTTTCAGGAGATCCTCTTCAGGAATGGTTAGGATGCAGAGAATAAAGCACGCTGTGTGTAGCGGAGACAACCGTAAGACTTCAGATATGAGAAAGTCATCAAAACACAGATTTTTAGATGTACGGACTTGTAGGAATTGCAAATTAACTTGCTGCAAATTTTTGGTGTTATTGGGGGGGGGGGGAATACCATAATAACCTTTCAGCATATTGTAATTCAAATGGTATGCCAGGGAAGGCTTTTTTTTCTGGAAAAGACAACAACAAAAAAAAGGTCAAAATTACATAAAAAATACAGCTCGTCTCCTGCAGCTCTCGGTCCTAAGCCCCTCCCACAAGACGAGCACACGTGTCATCATCCGTCAAGCTAGTCATTCATTTCAGATCATCTTGATCATGACTGTGATCACATTGCCCTTCAATAGAAGCAATTATATGAAAATGACGGTCCTGTTTTCCTTTCGCTTGTAGGCCTGTGAAGCCCTTTCAGATGACGGACTGCGATTTGAGGCTCTAGTGAGCTACGATACCAGGCGAAGCAGCGTGAGCTCTCACACACACACACACACACACACACACACACACACACACACACACACACACACACACACACACACACACACACAGTAGGCTAAGCTATTACAGAGATGGAGAGAAAACGTTGCTAGTAAAATAGCCTTCTGCTAACCACAGCCGCCTAGAGCCCTGTCCTACACCTATTGGAGGATTCCCACAGAAAAGAAGGATTAAAATATAATCTTTGGCACAAGTTGAGCCTTTTTTCTTTTTTTTTTTAAAGGCCAAACCCAAAACCACCGTTGGGCGTGGTCATTAAGTGTCTGTTGTACTCGTTACCAAACCTAACAGTGACGTCATGACTGTGTATTAACACAAATCCTCCACATTCAAAATTCCATTATCAAAATTTGACGCCTCACTTTAAAGCCCAGAACGTTCACCTGATGGATCTACTTTACATACAGCAAGAAACAGTAAGTGAACGTCCACGGTATAAAACAATGATACGTGACATCATACCCAGGAGCTCTTGAGGAGACTCCTGCTGGTTTAAAATATGAAGACCCAAAAATCAAAAACACAATTTGCAACCAAAGTGATTTTCCTCTAAAAAAAAAAAGGGCCCACATGGTATTAGCCTGATGATGGGCTCCTCCAGCAGATTTGGGGGCAGTGGGAATGACAGCGTGCTTCAGGAATGATAATCAGGTCTTTTTTTTTTTTTTTTTTTTTTTCCCTATGTAGAGTGACGTGGCGGAAGACAATCAATGCAGTGTGTCCAACACTTCGCAGCACCCTGGCACGAAGACGACCGTTTCAGGACTATTTTTACCGTCGCTCATCTCGCGTTACACTAGAAACTTCACCCGATTCTTCCTCCTGGCCCCGTCTCACCCCCACAACAATGGAGCACTTCACAGCCGACGTCGTCAGAAACGTGTGCGAGCATGCGGGCCATAAATCCAAAACTTTTTGCCCCAGCCTTCCACAAGACTTTTACCAGCATCAAAATGTTATGTTCAAACCAGGTACCGTGTTAACTGGTGACTTCCAGGCAAACGCGCCCGTGGTTGATCGTAGTAACTCGCGTACGAGTGTGTATTTAACGCTGATCGACTACTTTTACGAGGAACGCTTGAATGTTTTGTTCGTGCACAGATCTGGAAGGTCAATTTGTTGAGGATGCATTCGCGATCTTTGGTGGGTAACTACTCAAGAAACGGATTACTTTGCTAATCATAAACTGGGTAAGTCGGTGTAGTTAACCCGTGTTTTGATGACATTAAGGTCAGACATGACATCTATACACAACCCAGACTTAACGAGTCACGTCCCCTCTTGGACACACGTGTCTTGATGCTGCATGGAAGTTGCCCATCTGCTTGTTTGCTGCACTGAGAGTTGCCATGTTTGCACTGGCAACACAGTGGAAGCAATTGTTACAGGTAGATTGAAAAAAAAAAAAAAAAAAAGAAGAAGAAAAACTTTAGAAATGTATATTCAATCATGTGCAAATTAGTTTGTTGACATCAGATCGGATGCTGGTCGTGTGGGTTGTCACACAAAAACGCTAGTGGAACCAAATTTAAAATATACAAATATACAGCTGTGGTCGGTAAGACAAAGGCTACATGTCTAGTATGCATTTCAGTGTTAAATATGTCAGGTAGGGATGGGAATACATATTTAAGGACAGAGTAGTGCTGGGCCGGTTTTAATTTCCCGTATGATATTAATTTTTCATATACCGCCATACATAGTCCAGCCGAAAACAACTGCTGTCGCTCTTCGACAGACAGCTAAATATATTGTTCGCCGCTACGAGCGCTACGGTCGGAGCTAGTTGTCTTAAGTGTATTGAGAGGGACCCTTATTAATCATGGTGATAACACAACAATTAATAACCCACAACTGACGCTCTTTAACAGGGCAAAACACCACGACACAACAGTTTGTAACACTAATAATTGTACATTTATAAAATTACACCACCGAACGGCATGCTGGGTAGAGCTCGCTAGCTACCCCGGTAGTACAAGCCTGCTAACAGCTCCGTCGCTACATTAAGAACAGAACAGAGCGATGCAGGAGGAACTAAGAGACTTTAGCTGTTTTTGGGGGTATTTTGGTCAGACACATATGCAACACTGAGTACCGTGTAATATGTGCGGTATGTGTTATAAATGTACGTTGGTACGTAGAGGGTGATACGAAGCTGTACATGGAGGGGCTTAGGACCCAGGGGAGTGTAGGTGAAGGAAACACGAAGTCACACAAACAGCTGTTCACCGCTCGCTGGCCGGTTGGTTCTTGAGTTAAAAAAAATGTCCGCTTAATAATTAAAACGCGCGATAAAAATTATTTTCGGCGTTCATTAATTAATGCGTTAACGCAAAGAGAAAAAAAAAAATACAGTGATATTCCTTGAAACCGGTATAATCTTACAAAATACCGTGATATACGTTTTTGGTCATACCGCCCAGCACTAGGAGAGAGCCCACAACACCTGACCTGGTGTTATTTGTACCGGCTGAGTTTTGTTTTTGTCTGATGCCTTTTCTACTTTAATAACTGTGAAATGAAAACTTAAGACATTAGCGCAATCTTTCTCAAGCATTTAGCTGAATTTCTCGACCTCGTGAAAACTGTAGCTCCACAAGTATGCAGAGCAGCCTCTTGACAACAAATACCACTTCTTACTATTTATTCCAGGGACCAATTCGTTGTTAGCCATAGGGCCCACCTGGTCAACAGGTGGCTATTTATTGACAGAACACCAGAAGTTTTCGACATGGATGCGTGTCCAGTCTGAACCAGGGCGCAGGATTCCATTAGGCATCGACCACACAAACAGCAGAGCTACTGTCGAGGTGAAAAGTAGCTGGTAGCTGGTTTAACTCAAAAGTGTATTGGTATTGCAGTGAATCTAAACTGTGATATGGTTAGCGTACCTCCCACTGTCTCAGACAGGTTGGTCACACCGTAAACACGCACGTTTGAGTCAATATGAAGTCCAACAGGATAAACAAGAAAGTGTTCAGTCAGCCAAACCTTTGGAGAAGTGCTCTTCTCCTCCAGCTCCAGGAATCGCCCGAGGCCCGACAGAACTGCTCCTGTCCAACAAAACGGAGAAACTGACACGACAGGCAGTTCTCAAAACATTAGATCACTAAATTACGATACAGATCTGCCGAGTTGGAACACATCAGACTTTAAAAAGGTACTTCTGATGAGATAGGAAACGGGAACGCCCCTTCATACCGGTCTGATCTCCTTAAACCTCTTATTCCATCCTCTGCTATCAGAATATACAGGACTACCATCTGTCCCCGAGTCCAAAAGAAGTCAGCAGTCGACGAGAACACTAAACCTTCTGCATCTCTCTAACCCTCTGTTGTTGTTGTCCCACAAGCGTCCAAGCTGTATGCTTCTCTCTCTCTCTCTCTCTCTCTATTTTCTGCACCTTGTCCTCTCTTTTCACCCAGGCTTCTCTTTTGCTGGACCATTGGCAAATCCCGGGACTTCTCTCTCTCTCCCTCCCCTGGCTGTCATTGCCTCATTCCAGATGTTTTGGATCTGGATCTTTATCCTCCAGAGGATTCAGCATCCTCTCTAGTTTCTCTCTCTCCCGTGTTCATGATGTCCATGTCTCTCTCTACTCTTGTGTCCTTTGCCACATTTGTTTGAATTGTGTGCTCGAGCTTTGCATGTCTGTCACTTTCCTATCTTTAGGATAAGTGAGTAATTCAAAATGGTGTGATCAGTGTAGCGTTCAGTATGTAACACAACTGTCACAAAATGAAAGCAAAACTACACTACCCCTCTACTAGACCAGGGGTCATTCATCACTTGCAGCAGCATCTTTTACTTTGCGATCTTTTTCTTGATTCACATCCTACAGTCAGTATTTTCCTGAGGTCATCACTGCAGCTTAACTCGGATCATAAAAACTAAAGTGCAACAACGGTCCCTCGACTGTCGTCCACGATAGCTGGTCGATTTTTAGAGAGAGATTTGGTGGTTGCCCCAGCATTTCCTGTTAACATTTTCACAAGTGACTGGGCTCACACTCGACCAGACCCTAACTGCTGTGTTTAAAATGTGTCCTACAGTGAGCTACACAGATACTGTTATGAATAACACCACAGACAGACCTGGATGGAAACAATAGCAGCGATGCCACACTACCCTGCAGAGAGGTAGCAGCAGTATTAGGTGTAGTTACTGTGGTTTATTATTAGAATAGGACAGAATCATAGAATAATAGGGGTGGGTGGGGGGGGGGGGGGGATACATTTCTCTGGGGAAGAGATACACCACCATTCACTGTTAGGTCACGGTTGTATGAAACAGATGTTTTCTCCATTTTAACATCTCTCCCATTCATAAATTGTATTAACAAGGTAACGACAAAACTCAAATTACTATAAATTGGATCTAAAAATGTAACGTTCTTAACATTTAGAACCACTGCTGAACATAAGGACATAAAACCACTTGCAGCTAGAGAGAGAGAGAGAGAGAGAGAGAGAGAGAGAGAGAGAGAGAGAGAGAGAGAGAGATATTCTCTCTCTCTCTCTCTCTCTCTCTATATATATATATATCTCCATAATAAACTTAACAATGGCAACAATGAACACGGTGCCTTTGAGTCTGTGGGACAAAAAAAAAAAACCTAGTGGGAGATGGAAAATACCGATGTGTTATCAAAACGTTTCAGTCTCGATACAGCAGAATAAAGAGAGGATCTTGAGTCATGCATGTCCGGTCGCATCACTCGCAGTAGGGTTTTCCATAAGAGGCACCCCTCCTCGGGCTAATCCAAGGTCCATCATAAAAATGCAATGCGACACGTGTCCCCCATCACTAGCCAAGGGTGCCAACTGACTACTTGCCCTAAAAAAAAAGGGCACTTGTTTAGCAGAGGTAGGGATATACACACAGCTGTATGTCATCCTAAACACACCTTGAAGACCGGTGAATGTAAAACTGACTTGAACCGACCACAACTTGACCCATGGTTCATAGCTAGCTCGCTGTAGATGCTGTGACTGCTTTAAAAAAAAAAAAAAGACAAATGCTGAGCCCCTGCAGTCATTGCAAGACATAATAATTCAGATATATCTCACAATTAACATGAGATTATTATGTCACATGAGTGCCTTGTAAATGCTGGACTTCAACCGGAAATGAAACGGTAAAGTGGGCATAGAGCTCGCCCTCAGGCTTGAGCACGAAACACCTCATTTACATTCATGAAGTGGTGAAATTTGATCTCAGTTACACAAACATTAGTATTCTGGTGCAAAGTAGGCGTTTGGTTGTCTGTGGTCTGGCGTGGACAGACAGACAGACACACACCCAGACGGAGGCACCACCGTCCACCATTACGCCTCCATAAAAAGGCTTTTCACGGTTGAGCTAATCTGACAAAGTTCTGAGATCAATGGCTCATGAAGCCATAATCACAGCCATCCACGGCGAAATCCAGTCGGCTTAGCAATAACCGGTGATGATACCGGTTTATAATGTTTATAAACTTTCGTGCACCCCAACTTTGCAACCCAAAAATAACAGCCCTCTTAATTTTCAACTAACCCATCATCAACAACAACAAGCTATCTCATGCTAACGTTAACTTGGCTTGCCCAACAACAACCTGTCCATCTGTCCGGCTACAAAACGGTGGCTAACTCACGCAAAGCTAACAGCCTATTGTGGTTATATGAGATTAAAGTAAAGTCACTGAAACCCTGGAGTGTATTATCCTTCAACACGAGAGTCTGGATGTTGTGATATTAAGCTTCGATGTCAGTCCGCGACCAAATAGCGATACACGACAGACAATGAAACCGACCCCATCTCAGTGAGATGCTAGTGTTAAAAAGGCTAACAGCTAGCGAGCTAAGTTAGCATGCTAACGCTAACTCCCTCTGGACACTCGCTAAATTTATTCACAAATAATCAAGCGTTGATTACACACAGAAAAATTACTGTTTTGTCACAGAGCTTTGTAGCTCAATTACGGGTAAAACATAAATAATAACTTACATTTATATCGTACTAGTTGTGCATCCCAATACAAGTTTTACCGGGGAAGTTTGTTTAAATATTTCTCGACTTTTGTAGGTGTGTGCGTGGAGCCGAGCGACACACACGAACTGTTACCTTAGCACGTTAAGCTAAAGCTAAGCTAAGCTAGCTCAACTTAGCCGCGGCTAACGCCGATAGAGAAACTTCACTTCCGTCGTAATAATTTAATTGAAAATTTTAATTTTGGATTAGTTGATGTGATAATGTGATGCGTTAACTTACGAAGTCTAGGAGGAGCTTGACCGAGTTTCCCCCCCCCCTGCGATTTTCAGATGTTTTGATGTTAGTGTTGCGCTGGCTTCGGTGTAAAAACTCCCGGGGATCCCCTCTTTTCTGTCCTGCTGCCACTCCGGTTGATCATGTAATGAGCCACCACAGGCGGCGTCATGCCGCGTTCATACACACCTCGGAAATGTTAAGTTTCCAACTGCTGAGACAAGGAGGTGAAATGCTGCGTTTGGAAGTAGACGGAATAACAACAAACATAAACAAAAAACACAAGGAGAAGACAACTAGTGAATGGGAACCTAAATACTACAATTACTCTGTCTGTATATATAATATTGTAACACAACAATCATTCTGTCTGTATATATCATATTTTAGTTATTGTGGGTTTTTTACTTTTTTACTTATTTTTATATTTAATATTCTTTCCTGTTTTATTATTATTATTACGGTTTTATTATAATTTATGCTATTATAATAAAACAGCAATAAAACAGTCATAGTAATTGTTTGTTTGTTGTTGGGTATCTTTGCACTTCTGTTTAGTTAGTTAATTTAATGTTATTCTATTGCATTGTATGTATTGTGCATTTTTTACACTTGATAATTTTTACTATCTATCTATCTATCTATCCATCCATCCATCTATCCATCTATCTATCTATCTATCTATCTATCTATAAACATAGTAAAAACAGGGAGAGGACTACTAGTGAAATGGGAACCTAAACTCCTGCGTGGCTCACATTTAAAGAGCAGCCTACACAGGTAAATAAACACCACAGTTTAATTGTATGATTAGAAGCCATTATTGAAGGCTACTCGTTGACTTCGGTTGGATCTTATTACAGGCTTGTGTCACAATCATGTGCTTGTGACAGAAACGTCACAGCTCCTCTGTGTGCTGCTCGGCCTACTCCAAGAACATGAAGTAAAGAATTCAAGAAGAATAAACCATGTTGTTCCTGAAGAACTGTGACTAGGCTTGGTTGAACTTACACTTCTTACAGTCTTTACGACGACACTGCAACTCATGCTATGGAAACATGGGCGAACATAAAATTTCACCCATATATCCTTGTTGGAAGTTTTGCTTTCTATGATTTATCACATAGTCAGTCACACCTATGTGAGTTCCTGCGTTTAGGTGCTTTAAAATCCATATGATCCTCTGTTCACTTACATTTTGCATTATGCATATAACTTATTACCATGGTGGTATGTTATCTGTCAAATGGCATTATGTGTACTTTTCACGTACAGTACTTTATATATCTTGAGGTATTCATATGTGCACGTATCTGTATGTGTGTGTGTGTGTGTGTGTGCATGTGCATATGTGCATATTGACACCTTTACGCCATTACTTTATTAATTGTAGTTGCGTACCACTTGATCCCAATTCACTCAAATCAGTACTGCAATTCCTAATTCTTTATTTTGCCACACAACATATCACAACAAGTGAGGGTTTCCTCAATAAAGTCGAAGTGATTCATGAACCGCTTTAGTACTATTATGGTGACCCTAAATATATAGCGATAACCCAACAGGAGCTCTGCTCAATGAATCGAATATATCAAATATAATCTGAATGTGCTTATGATACAGGATTGTATGGTTAGACTTTCTTTACGCTTGGATATTAAACAGTTGAATTGTTCTGCTTCGTACATGGGATGGCGGTTGAGTCAGAACAGAACCATTGGTGGATCTCTCTGCGACCCCAGAGGACCCTGTAGCAGCTCCAGGATCAATGGATACGACACACACACACACACACACACACAGTAGGTTTGCTGTAAAGAGTCCAGCGCTAAACTAGACTGAGAGCCACTAACCCGTCTCTGAGGTCCACTGCAGTCCTCTGGGTCTACCTGGTCAGTTTGCCCCTGAAGTACACTCAGACACACAGGCGCGTCATGTGACATCTCCAGACTACATAATGAGCTCACCATGCAGGGACACTTCTGGCTTGTGATCTGGTGCTGGTGTGGGAATTCCTGTGGTTATCCCCCCCTCTCCCCCCCTCTCCTATGTTTCCTGGCTAATTGCAGATCTGCTCAGGCCGCCTTGTTAATAATCACCTCTGAATTGCAGCGTATATCACCCGGCTTGTGGAGGTCGGGGTTTGAGCCGGGGGAGTGACGGTGCAGAAGATCAGTGAGTCCGTAGCTCCAACACTGTGGGCGCACAAGTCCTCGTCAGCTGGGATAACTCAACACTGGTTCCTAGTTAGTTAGTCAAGTGTAAAAGAGTGGAGACTTATTTTAAATGTTCCACAAACAGTGTTTTAAATATATATTTTTTTTCAATACAGAGATTTGAGTGAATCAAGCATCCCAAACACAATGAAGACAGTTCGAGAACTTCACTGTGAGCTTTTTTTACACGTTAAAAACTCTCGTTGAAAACCATCAACTCATCAACTTGGGTTGACTGATAATCATACAGTACGTGATTGTTGTGGCGGTGCCTTCAAGGCACGTCATGATTACGTAGCTCTCAAATGTTTCTTCTAGAAATGCTAGGTTGTGTTTGTAGCTAAAATTCATAAAGTGACATATACACACACACTTCATAATTTTGCCCTGAAATGAAGATGTGTGCACACTTTGTCTAGAAGAAAGGATGTTAACGGTACGACTGCAAGCATGTTGACTCTAGCACCACCTACAGGTAACTTAAGGAACATGATTACACCACTAACTCACTTTATTGCTTAAAAAAAAAAAGGTATGTAAATCAGAAAACTACAATTTGTTTCAATCATATTTTTATTGGAAAATTATTGAAAACAATGTAAGCATTAAAAACATAGGCATTGGATAGAATATGGCTAGTACTCAAGCTTAAACTGTGTCCTTACAGAGTGCCTTAAATACCAAGCATTGAGATTTCTACACAGGATAGCTAAAAATACACACTTTACTAAATCGCCTTTATAAAATGTCACTGTACAATAAAGGTTCAACGAGTGGCAAATCTATACAAACATACTGTAAAGAAACCTTTTAGTAGAACTATCAAGACAAATTAAAATATAACAAAATAAAATAAATTTGCTTCTTTTTTTTTTTTTTTGAATATCTGAAGATTACCGTAAGCTCCAAAAGTCTAAAACTGATTTGTAAAAATTAATACATCGGCAGGGAATTCATATATTATGGAAAAATACATCGGTCGTGTGGCAAACCTCGCAGCCACCAAACGATATAAAACTCACAAGTATTTAAACGTCGCTCTCCAGCGGAGAACTATCTCGGGGCCACAGGCGGACCGTCCCGGCACAACGTTCGCTGCCAATTTGTATCGTGACATTTTTTTTTCAACTGATTAATGTGTGAAAATATATTACAAGATGACTCTATTCTTTCGAATATGGATTTTGTGCAAAAAAAAAAAAAAAAAAAAAAAAACAACAACAATTTATTGTTACCAACCCAAAACTAGTGTACAGGGAGTCCTCATCAGTAACTTCCATGCATGAAAAAAAAACAAAAAAAAACAAACAGGATCCATACAAAAAAGGCAAGATGTAAAATATTTACCAACAGATACAAAAATATCAACATGAATAAATTAATTTCTTCTACATTTCTTTACTGCCCTCCCTCTCTTTATCTAGCCCCTCCTTTTTTTTTCCTTCCTCCAACAGATGGAAGAGAAACCTGGCAACCGTAGAGAAGGGTTCTATATATCCGAGGCGAAGAAGCCCTTTTATACGTCGCTGCGAGTCCTTCTCTACTCTCATCCAGAGTCAAGACCCCGCCCTGCATCCATGCCATCAGAAAGTGTGAAATACATGCACGACAGTAGTTGTAATTGCTTTACAACAATTAAAGAAGTGATAGACAATCAGGAAGCAATCTTGAGAAAACTAATAAAGTGAAGGCCTGAACTCTTGTGACCTGTTAAAAAAAAAAAAAAAAAATCCTCTCGAATCTCGGCTACAGCGGGTCCGATAGCAGGTTGCTAGGCGTCAATCTGTCGCTCGTGATAATGTACCGGCTTCCGACCGTAGGAGAGACCGACGGGGTTTTCTCATAGCAGGCTTGCGAGGCTGGTGGTCGGGCCGTTCTGGGCTTGGATCTGGACAGGAGGAGGGCCATCGGTCCACTGGAATAAAAGAAAAAAAAAAAACAGACAGGAAATAAATCTCAGCACCGCAAAAACGTAGATGCAGGAAATAGAAACAAGTGAAATGTAGGGCTGGGTAACGGAAAACGGTGCGTTCAGGCACAAACCGAATTATGAAATGAAAAAAAGAAGACCCGCCTTAAACTACAAGCGACATCAGATCCGTTTACAAACAGGCTCGGTAGTGAACACACTGATGGATTCTGGGTTTTTTTACCTTATTTTTCACTTTCGCAATTAACTAACAACTCTGTTTGCATCATGACATTTTTTGTGATTATCGGTATTAAAAAGTGCTAATGAAGAGCCATGACACGCTCAGAGCCACGCTAGTCCGCTTCACGTACACTGATGAGGTTATGCTCGGGGAGGCTGCAGGCGGCGATGTGGTCCTGCAGCAGCTGCTGGGAGAAGTTCTGGTGCATCTGGGCCGCTTCGTGGGCGTCCATGGTGTTCCCCAGGGCCTTGTTCAAGTCTGCAAGCACGGCATTCAGTCAGTCAAGCACAGCTTTGCTTTCTCAACAACGGAGAGTTCGTGCTTCAAATGTGACGGAAGAGTCCGGTATCAAAGAGGCCCGTGAAGCCCGTTCAATCAGTAGAAAAAAAATCGAACAACATAACTTATATCCTCGATAAGAGGAAAATGGAATTATGTACCTTTCAACAGCGCCGAAGACCAGAGCTGAACAGACATGTCGGGGATCTTGCTGGCCAGCTGCATGGCAGGTACCACCATGTTGTTGCTTTCCTGAAGAGAAAAAGAGAAACTTTTGTTTTAGAAATCAAGATGGACGGAAGCCACGAGACGACGACCCTCATGTATAAATAGCCCCCCCCCCCCCGTCACGGCGGCGGCCATTTTGACCTCTCATTGAAGGGTCACCGGTGTAAACAACAACATTAATTACGGCCCAGGTTTCCTGGTATTATATGCATGCTGGCTCACTGCAATGACTGTCAAACACTCAAACAGCATGATGAATTTGATTAATTACACCTGTGTGTTTACAATGCAATGACATGTCAAAATGGCCGCTATGCAAATGAGCCCATGTGGAGCGTTAAAAGGGCTTGTATGTGAAGGCCATCGCCTCAGACGGAGCGGTTCTGGATCACTCATGAGCAGAAAACCTGCCGCTTGTCCTCCCCAATTCATAATGTAAGCACAGAAAATATTAAATAATCCCCACACATTATTGATTTAAATTAGCTGCTGTAGAAAAAATGATATATTTTAGTATGAAAGTGGTATTCCATTGTTTCTAATTAAATTCTTTATATTAAATGAGTACATTTGTAAATAAAGTATCTCAGTGTTTCTCTGTCAGTCGATTTTGGATCTATATCTAGTGGCTTCATAGACATTATTTCTGCGTTGTCATCTTACATGAGCACAAAAACGGAAGAGTTCATCTCCAGACGAGTCAGCTGACCAATAACTAATAATCAGAACGCGACAATAACTAAAGGTCTGTGGCTAAAGAACGAGCTGATGGACGCTCGTATCTGGACTCACCATCAGACCATCATTAAAGTTAAATTAAGGTTTATTGTAGGAGCTAATAAGGAAGGATACGAGGCATGGATTCATGGACCAGGTTCTGGTCTGGTGACCTGTCATGTGCTCATTGGTCTTACTCTGTGGTTGCCCAGAACGTAGAAGATGTGTCCTAACAGAACCAGGGAGCAGGCGGTCAGTCTGTTCAGATCCTCAGCATTAGACATCTTCAGGGTTTCCCTCAGGAAGCGTCTGCAGGACAACAAGATGTACATTCATACAAATATGTCCAGACGCGGCATTTAGGTTGCATTCAGCCACGTAGAATCCGACATACTTGGCCTCGTTGTAGCGTCCTTGAAAGAAGGACAGGAGTCCTCTGATGTAGAAGGCTGCAGCGCGGAGGCAGTGAGAGCTGAATCCCAAAAACAAAAAAAAAGACACCGGTTGTGTATTTAATCATCTGAAGCAGTTTCGACTAAATGCATTGTGCCGTGTCATATACAAGCATATACGCAATCTGTAAAAAAAAAAACCTTGTGCCCTCTTACCTTACTGGGAAGTTATGGTCTGGGTTTATTCTCTCTAGGAGGCTGTACAACTGAAGAAGAAGAAGAGAAACAGGAAATACATGTAAAGGTACGGTTTGTGTTCACACAGATACACCAAGAGGAGTAAACATGACGATGCTGCAGTTTAATGCGTGTTCATGGTTCCGATCAATAACTTATTATGAGCATTATTAGACTTTAAAATCGACCACATGTGGTAAATAATGATACAGAAAAGGCGGGAAAAAAAGTCCCTTAAAACATCAGGGAGAGACGGACTCCTTTTAATGGAGTTAATGCACTGATGAAGTACAATGAATCGGACACAAACAGCAGTTTTAACAGCTTGTGTAGGCCGATACACGGCCTCATACAGATCAATTATAAGAACAGATTTCCCAATTAAGCGGACGTCGTTTAGCGTATGAAATCATGTTAAAAATCACATCCATCTGTGGTTGTTTATCTGCTTTCACACCACAAACAAACAGCCACCTGGTCCTCTTGGAAACTGACCCAGACCAACCTTTTCAGGCGGTCCGGATCGGTTGTTGGAATAATAAAATAATAAATAGAATAAAATAAAATAACTATAATCCACTGACTAGAGAAGATCGCTTCACAGTATTGTGCTGAGTAGGACATTTTAGGAGGTGAAGAATTGACTCACCAGCGCTCTCTGGTGGACAAACTACATAATGTCAAAACAGTTTCTACATCACAAACACGCCATCATGAATACGAACCACTTCTTTCTAGAAGTCGCGGTACATTGTTGTAGTTTAAAGAAGTGACCCGTTATTACTTCACTGACCTCCTGGTGTCGGTTCCCTTCCCTTATGTAGACACTGGCCAAGTTGGTCACGATGTATGTCCACAGTTCCTGGTGTGTGGTGAGCTGAAAGACAACGACATCTTTGAGATGAGACGAGAGAGAGAGAGACCGCAGAGCAGAGTAGAGGGAGAGAGAGAGAAGAAGTGAGGCGGGTAAACGACTGACGGAGAGACTCACCCGCAACGCCGTGGTGAACTGTGCCTCCGCGTTATCCATACAGTTCACCGAGATACAGTACAGACCCTGAGACGTGACGAGAGGAACAGGTCGACCGTTAGGATAAAGTAGCATTCCTTCTGAAGTAACAGAGAGCTTTAGGAACGTAGAACCGCTGATTCGTTCTCAGGGACGTCCAAAAAGTTAATACACACACACACACACACACACACACACACACACACACACACACACACACACCTACAGTTAAATCTAAATCTATCCATCTAATAAAATGGTTTTAATAAAAATAATATTACAACATCCCGTACCTACTTTCATTATTTGCATGTCTACTGTAAAATCTATGGGATTCTTTAAAAATTTGATTTTTTTTAAGGTGACAGTATTTTAAATGAGAAGAGCTATTTTTTTTAACTAGAAATCCTCAAATATAAAAACCTTTTTATTTTAATAAAGAAAAAAACAAAAAAAAACACAAACACACACACACACAAACACACACACACACACACACACACACACACACAGAGACAGAGACAGAGAGAGAGAGACACACACACACACACACACACAGGTAGGTAGGTAGGTAGAGAGGTAGGTAGGTAGGTAGGTAGAGAGGTAGGTAGGTAGAGAGGTAGGTAGAAAGGTAGGTAGGTAGGTAGGTAGGTAGGTAGAGAGGTAGAGAGGTAGGTAGATAGGTAGAGAGGTAGGTAGGTAGGTAGGTAGAGAGGTAGGTAGGTAGAGAGGTAGGTAGAGAGGTAGGTAGGTAGAGAGGTAGGTAGAAAGGTAGGTAGGTAGAAAGGTAGGTAGGTAGAGAGGTAGGTAGGTAGGTAGAGAGGTAGGTAGGTAGAGAGGTAGGTAGGTAGAGAGGTAGGTAGGTAGAGAGGCAGGTAGGTAGGTAGGTAGGTAGGTAGGTAGGTAGGTAGGTAGGTAGGTAGGTAGGTAGGTAGAGAGGTAGGTAGGTAGAGAGGTAGGTAGAGAGGTAGGTAGGTAGAGAGGTAGGTAGGTAGGTAGAGAGGTAGGTAGAGAGGTAGGTAGGTAGGTAGAGAGGTAGGTAGGTAGGTAGGTAGGTAGAGAGGTAGGTAGGTAGGTAGAGAGGTAGGTAGAGAGGTAGGTAGGTAGGTAGAGAGGTAGGTAGGTAGGTAGGTAGGTAGAGAGGTAGAGAGGTAGGTAGGTAGAGAGGTAGGGAGGTAGGTAGAGAGGTAGGTAGAGAGGTAGGGAGGTAGGTAGAGAGGTAGGTAGGTAGGTAGGTTGTGGATACTCACTAATAGCGTGTGGAGCTGAGCAGCGTGGTTGGTGAATAACCTGGGCGACTGTTGGCACAGCTGACACACCTGTGAGATCTGGACGGACAGAACACAACGTTCACTTTCACATCCTCATTCGAAGCGCTCGCTTTTTTTTCGTGCGACATGCTACAAAATAAAAGCTGCTGGACTGCATTTTTTTTTTTTTTTTTTTTCTCCACACCGCCACGTATCGGGAACAGGACAGAAACAATGTACCTCTTGTAATGCGGTGGCCTTGTGGCCCGTGACGAGCCTACACATGATGATGTGCTCCAGTAGAATGACTTGAAAGGTAGAGAGGATGGGGCTGCAGTCCAACACTGACACATGGAGATACACATTTAAAATCATACACAAACAAGTGGCGGAAAAATGACTTCTTTTTTTTTTTTTTACAGTTTAAATAGGCACAGTTCCCTTTAGTTTAAATCTGTTGTAGAGAGCAACACGTTGGGTGACTCACTTTTTAGTTTCTCTAGTTGCATAAGAGCCTTATCTGTGTACTTCTGAGCTTTCTCCAGGTAGCCCGCTTGCATGGAGTGCATGACCGTCACCTGGAGAATGACAAGGAGGAGACATTAAGCAACGTGGACCGATTCCCAAAAACGACGCGCGCGTTGTGTTAACCTATGCAGACGGACAACGACGGACAACAACAACAACAACAACAACAACTGCGTCACTGCTGCGATGGCGTCATTGATTTTCTTTTAATTACAGAAGTTATCAGATGCACCTTAAAAGCGACCTAAACGAATAACAACACTCCATCAAGACGGCCTGTTGTCTTTTTATCCTCCATATTCAGACTGCACTAATTCTTATTGTGGTAAGTGAGGTTTATTTAACGGTGTGCATCACTTTAGGAGAATAAAAGCACTAATATAATAGAAGACCAACAAAGGAAGTGTTAAATAACTTCAGTTGCATCACCAGGAAGTGTTTTCTGTAAATGTGTTGATGTTGTATGGTGGCTGCTTGACTGCACAACCTAAAATCACTTTAACTAAAAAAATTTAAAAATAACCAGATTGCAATTTCTTGGTTGATTCCAATTTATTAAAATTTGACCAGCCGATTTGGATTTTCTCTATTTCTAAGAAAAAACATCTTTTCTATTATGTAAAACTGAGAATCATGTGTGTTTATAATAAAACGTTGTCTATTAAATAACTCACAAGCTACCAGACCGGCTTGTTATCAAACCCTTGTTTTTTTTAAAGGACAGCTTATTTTGGGCTTGCAGGTGTTAGAAATTGCAAGTTTTATCTCTTCTTCACTCCCACTGAAGAACTTCCATACAGGCGACATGTTGTTGACGCAGGCTGTGCCCACCGTATCTCAGAGTGGTGCAGCACACACGTCCAGAAGGTGGGGGGGGGGGGAAGTCGGAGTGTTAAGTTGGGAGGATACAAAGAAAAGAGAAGTGGCATTTACCAAATAGACGAGGACACACATGTGCTCCTTGGGCAGCCAGTGGAAGAGGTCCGCCGGGTTGCTGGGCAGAATCTCGTCGTCGTGGAGTGTAGAAATGGTCTGGATGCACTGCTGCAGCTGCTTCAGACACGGCTTCACGCTCTTCACCTGGAGAGACACGAACACAACCGTGGTGTCATTTGAACCCTTATAAGAACAAAGTCCGTCCCACGTTATCGGGACTGCTTGTCCTACCTGTCCGGCATCCAGGTAGTGTGTGACCTGCAGGACCAGGAAGAAGACCCTCAGGGACTCCTTCTGGATCGGGTTTCCCTGCCAGTTTTCTACAATAGTGCCGCACAGCGTGAGCAGAGGATGCACCTCCCCGAGCTTCCTCTCCATCAGCAGTAACTATGAAGAAAAAGAAGAAGAGAAAACACCACAATTAGAACCTATCCGTGTTTATACTGTCATGGTGTAACAGCACAAATAGCATTAAAAAAAAATGTTAAGTAGAGCAGGTGACTCACCATTCCTTTACTGAGGAGAAACAGTGCCCTAAAAAAAAAAAAAAAAAAAAAAAAGCAAAAACACAAAGTCAGCGTTTTCACCAGTCACAATCAATCAAATCAATGATGGGGTGACCGTGGATAAGTGGAGAGCAGGGCCGCCTTTCAATCGGAGGGTCGGCGGTTCGATCCCCGGCTCCTGCTCCACTAGTCTCATGTCAATGTGTCCTTGAGCAAGACGCTTAACCCTAAAATGTCTCCCGTAGCTGCGTCTACGGTGTGTAGATAGATACTGAATTGTAAGTCGCTTTGGATAAAAAGCGACTGCTAAAATGACCGTAATGTAATGAATATTTCATATTTTTGTAGTTGTTTTGGGAGCAAAGAACTCTTCCAGCGTTGAGGCGCGTTAAAGTGTACTCAGAACCGGTTGAACCGCGTCGATGCGTAAGTGAAGGGTGCCATTATCTCGACACTTTAATCTTCGATGAAGATGAGTAATAAAAGAAGTTATTTCCTTTGAAATGGTGCCCAGTGATTCGACAGGTGAAAAAAAAAAAAAAAAAAAAAGTGTCAAACGCCGCAGGGCAGTGAATCAGTCAGGGTGTAGCAATAGAGACAAATTACTCATACGTGTCCTTCCTCTATAAATATTTTGCTTTTGTGCGACTGGAATACCCTGCGTGAACAAAATGTTCCAACGCTTCCAATTAATACTCTTGAAGGTGTCTCTATTCAGTCCTTTGTCAAATGCAACACACTGGGTTTTGTGTGTCCCTGTTTTCCATGCCATCGAGATAAGACGTTTTTTTTTTTTATTCTGTCGGTACTATTTATTCACAGGTTTGTCACTGGATCACTCATCCCTGTGATACGTCTCTAATTCTAACTTCAGGACCCATCGTTGACCCGTATAACACATAGTAGGAGGGTTACCCCTCACTTTGAGTAGGTTACAACGCTGTAACATGTTAATCTACAAGATTATTTAAAAAAAAAAAAAATTAAAAAAATCATATTCTTAATCTCAGGTCGCACGAATGGCTGCAGTTTTTGGTGTTATTTGACACCGTCTCGGCTAGGACTCGCTTATAATAAGAGGTATTAAATCTCAATAGGACTTCCTCGTTAAGTAAATGTCAGCTGCTAACCACTAAAAGCTGTGTGTGTGTGTGTGTGTGTGTGTGTGTGTGTGTGTGTGTGTGTGTGTGTGTGTGTATATATATGTATATATATATATATATATATATATATATATATATATATATATATATATATATATATATATATATATATATATATATATGCAGTGAACTGGAGGATTGTGGGACATTTACCTGGTATATTCTGAGCCAACCACTCGGGCGTACTCGGCTCCGACCCCCAGCAGGTCACATGCTGACACCAAGTCTTTCTCCAGTGTATGAAGTTGCTGAAAGAAGCAATAACAACATTCCTGTCTTTTTTTGTTTGTTTGTTTGTTTGTTGCTATTTGGTCACAAAGGCTTGTTCTCTTGCAACAAAACAAAAAAAGTACAAGTGTGAGCAAAACAGCACAGGGGGACATAAGCACTCTGTTGCACATGCGTTGTCATTTTCAACTGAAACAATGTTGGACCTGCGCCTGAAAATGACTTTGTTGAGTGCAACAATGTGACCCCTGTTCACGCCGTCGCTCCGACACGTACCGCCAACTGGAACAACAACCTGCAGTGCCAGTACGGGGTTTGTTGTGAGATCTGGATGGCCTTGCGCAGGAGCGGTTTTGCAGAGTCCACCAAATTCTAGAAAAATTGATTCAAAAATGATCAATAGCCAATAATCAAAAAAAAAAAATCAAAAAAATAACTATGCATACCCTATCCTGCACGTAGCATCATACTACAATGTCACATTTTCCACGTCGTGGTAAGAAGGGATGAATGTACGTTACTTCAAATGTGACCAGAAATGTAATTTTACCTGTTGGCAGAAGAGTTCTGACAAAATGCTGGCGGCTTCAAATTTGACATCTTCGAACTGAGGGACTTGTTGAGATATAAACCACTGCAAAAAAAAACAAGAGGTACCAAACGTTAGCGGCGTCATGTTGTCGGTGTTTCGCTATCTTTATGAACCAATAATAATAATAATAATAATAATAATAATCCCCATACAGCGGATTATTTTAGCTAACATCAGTGAAAGGACGGAAGCGGCCGGCCCGGGACGAATATTTCACCCCAAAAAACACTTAAGAAATCTAAAATTTTAACTTCTTCACACATTTAACCTTCCTGAATTAACGGCTACGTAAAGATTTCCGCCGTTCTCTGTGTTTTGCTGCCCGCGGCCTACACCCCGTCCCCCTTCTCCGCCGCATCCCCGCTCTTTCCTGAATCGAACGTCCCTCACCGCTTTCTCCAGGTGGCTGCGGGCCAGCTCGCTGTTCTTGGTGTGGTGGTAGAGGACCGAGCCCAGCTGAAGATGTGTCCGGGCCTCGATCCTCTGCGGCGGCTTGAACTGAAACACCGCCTGTAGACAGTGCACACATAGTCGGATTTTGGGCGGACTGGAGGTTCGGAAATGCTCCGCAAAGCCGAGAAGGGCGAGGTACCAGCGCTCCGGGGCCTCAACGTTTGACGCCATTTTCCCCGACAACAACAAGTTTTTCAGCGCTATGGCCAGACTCCCGGGTTGCCAGTTTCCGTCACGTAGCACCCACAACCAGAGTGTTTAAACCCCCTAATCCATCTCTTTTTAGTTAACATTTAATTTAATACTTTCTACCTGTATATTTACAAAACATAAAAATAAAAACACAATGTACAAGTGATCAAAATTCCTCAAGGGCTGAAATTTGGTTATAATACACTGGTGCTTTGAATAATTTCTATTTTGTGGGACATGCTGCTCTTACTTCATTCTGTTTGATAGATAAATATAGGATTTTTCACTTTCATATACATCAGTCACAAGATATTTTTGAGTGCAAAACCTACAATACACGTATGCTGAATCTCAACTAACTATATGGAATATGTTAACATTAAAAGTACTTTTTAAATGTTCATGTCCAGTCAGTAAATCAAAACCTCTGAAATTGATAATTCTTGAAACTAATCATAAGGTTAACTGATTAGTCATAACCATGTAATATTGACTTAGTTGTTTGAGTTGAAATTGCTCCTAAACTCAAAATATTTGGCAACAGCATCGACTGAACAGAGTTTAACTTAGATATGAGCAAAACTGGCAACCCAATGTTTTAGATGAACTCGCGAGATTTCATCCGACCAACGGGATTCGCTCATGGGTTTTGTAGTCCAAAACACTGCCCCAGTTCTTTTTTTTTTAAGACCTTTGAAAAGCCCAAATAATCTTGTGCGCAGAACCAGGCAGCGGGAGGAATTCCTCGCAGCTCTTCGTCTATGAATAGACAACACAGTCCGCCGCAGCTCGACACCTGTCTTTAACAATCTTCTTCACATACGTGGAGGGGAGGGAGGGAGGGGGGGGGACGAAAACAAGACGTGCAGGCGGAACGCGCAAGTTAGTAAGTGCGACTAGTCCGAGCAGCCCAGCTCTCCAGCGAGCAAACAAGAAAAATGTGTGCAAGAATCTGCAGGGGCAGAGTGGCGTCAGACTTGTAAACACGGGGTCCTTTTAAACACAAGCGAAGGTAACTAAATGCGGCATGTAGTCCTCAATGCATGTCTACATTTAACTGCAATAGCGATGCATTGTGCCTGTTTGTTTGTTCGTTCTTTGATTAACTCTGATTCGCAGTTGTATTTACTTCAGGTGTGGTCACGTTGTTCTTTTTTTTTCTTCTTTTTTTTATATCAGCGCCCAGGATAATCTGCAACATTGTTGATCGATACATGTAGACGGTTTGTTTGTTTTACGTGCTGGGTTGTAATCGGATTGAACAGCAGAGCTTGTGAAATGCAGCACCCTGTTTACGAGCCAGGCTGTTGTGTTTAACTGAGGCAGTGCGTCATGGCGGATTGTTGTTCCGTCTTTTCTTTTTTCTTTTTTAACTGATCCTCCCTATTTATTTCATTCCTCCTCAGTGGGCTTTTTCTTAACCGAGTGTCCGACCGCCTTGGTAATCCGTGAAGGGCACACATGGCCCCCCGTGTGAGCGACCATCAGAGCCCCCTGCCAGTGTCCGAGGCCACCGGGCTGGCTCTGCCCCCCTCCAGCCAAGCAGAAGTGAGTTGAGAGTCGTTTCTCTTCATACTCATGACAACCATCCATGACATATTAGAGCAGCTGGTTGATATATGGGACGGTATGAACTACAGTATCCTTGACCTTGTTTACAAGCTTTGTAAATCGTAAGTGTTGTACTTTTAGGCGGTGTGCACGTTGTAACGTTTAAAAAGAACACAAACAAGGGCTGCAACTAAAGAATCAGTGTTTCTCAAAAATCCTAGATGAAGACCTGGAATGTCATCAGAGGAGGAAAAAAAAAAAAGATTTAAGAAGTTTGAATCAGAGAATTTTATTTTTTTCTTTAAAAAAAAATACACAAAAAGATTGAAGTGATGATCAAAAAAGTTGGCAATTTATTTCTAAGTTGAAAACTAATCGATTAATCGTCGCAGATCGAAACACAAATCCCCTTTTTTTTTTTAAAAGGCACCATTTGTTTTAATTGTTCCATTGTTCTATTGTGATGCGATTTCTCCCCCACAACCAAACCAACCTGTGTAACTCTCGGGCTCTTATCATTGTAATGGAGCCGGCGTGACGTAGAGACGTTCCTGGTTCTCTGTCACAACACTCGACTCAACCGGTGCGTCGCCGGGATTAGCCGGGCGGTGTGACAGCTGATCTAAGCCTGGCCTCGGTTTACAAAGCGACACCGTCGGCAGTATTGAATAAAGACAATCATTACAGTCATTACAGATGTTTACAGTAGTAGTCACATGGTTAGGGTGTGTCAGTATACAAGACAATATTCATAATGTTTTTTCTTTTTCTTTTTTTTAAATAAAAAGACACAAATATATCAAATAATACAACTTTTTCCATTATAAAACGTCTGATAAAGTTGGCAGCAATTGACCTCAGACCACCTTTGTAGCTGTAAGTTTATTGATTATATTAGAATCAGACTTTATTAAGTACATTTTCACATACTACATAATACTTTAACGCCATTATTTTGCATCTCTTTTGATATATATGACAAGCTATAATATTTAAAACCTTCTTAAAACGTCTAGATGGCTGAAATCCAAAAAACGGTGTCATCCCTCCCTGTGGTTGAAGTTGTGAAATGTGTTTGTTTAATCGTGCCAAATGCTCTTCTTATCAGTCGCTCTGATTTTCTTTATTGGGTTCAACTGTCCATTCCAGCAGAAGAAGTTTACACAGGCCGCTCTGCTTCAGCGGAGCGTCGGTGGGCGTTATCTCTCGTGCTTCTGTCAAAACAGCCGAGTCACTCCGGCTCTAATCCACGTGCAGATTTTACTGTGTCAGTGACTTTACTGAGTGATGCACACAGGAGTGTTTGGGCTGATAAGCATATGACGTCCCTGATAAATGTTTGTGAGGATAAAAGAGCCACCGAATGATAAGATAAATGATTAAACTGCCTGTCTTTGTCCACAGCAACCAGCGTCAGCCCGTGACGATATCAGTGTTTTTGCTATTAGTTGTTACTAGTGTTACAATGTGACAACAATGTCTTCTAAAACAATGGCATGCTGTGTGTCCAAACAGGACTTGAGGCCCAGATGGACGGTGCTGGACTCCCTGCTGTGTGGGGCATTCGCTGGAGCAATAGCCAAGACGGTCATAGCGCCTCTGGATCGGACCAAGATCATTTTCCAAGGCAAGAGCAACACTCCATACACGCAAAGATCTCTTTCCAAATGTAGAATCTAGTGCCGAAAACAACAGGCTACTGTGCACAGATCACGCAACCACTGTGTTTCTGTTTTCACTGACTGTTGTAAGTGTTCTGAACTCATTGCTAATCCTCTTAGTAGATGGTTAGCCTGTGTGTTCTTTAACCCTGAGCCTCACTGTGTTTCTTGTTGCTCCACAGTGTCCACCAACAGATTCTCAGCTAAGGTGAGTTCAGCAAATCAGTCAGCGATGAATTCTAATATGTAGCTACACTGGCGGGACAGAGTTGAAAGGCGTAATGTGTTAATGCTGGAAATGAATCTGTGACAATTTAGATAGTTGATTTATTAAGTATAAATAAAAAAAAAACACTCATTTGGTGGTTACAGATTCCAATATGAGTATTTCTTCATTTCATACGATTCTAAATTATGGCTGCACAATTAATGGAGGTACAATGTTTTATTAAAGGGGTAAGATTCGAGATTGTGAGCGTTTCGATTGCCTCTTGATGGCTCTCAACATGTTCGCCCGTGAGCCAGCGGCCCATAGCTAACGGTGCAAACAGCGCAGTGAGAACAACGCAGTGCTAAACAGCGCAGTGCTAACAGCAAAGTTCTAACAGCGCAGTGCTAACAGCAAAGTTCTAACAGCAAAGTTCTAACAGCGCAGTTCTAACAGCAAAGTTCTAACAGCAAAGTTCTAACAGCGCAGTTCTAACAGCAAAGTTCTAACAGCGCAGTGCTAACAGCAAAGTTCTAACAGCGCAGTGCTAACAGCAAAGTTCTAACAGCGCAGTGCTAACAGCAAAGTTCTAACAGCGCAGTTCTAACAGCGCAGTGCTAAACAGCGCAGTGCTAACAGCGCAGGGCTAAACAGCGCATTGAGAACAGTGGTGAAAATGCAGACAGAGCTAACAGTTTACCTGAGGGGAACCCGTCGGGTCATGGTGTCGTTATCGGCAGTAATCATCGTATTAGAGTTCTGCAGAGCGACGGCCGTTAGCTAGCCAGTGGGGCACGCTCACATGCACTAATATTCACTAAAAGCACGTGCGAGCGATCCGGCTGAAAAAGAGAAGCTTCATTCTCTACTCGGGTAGACATTACTCCACTATATCTTTACATAGACAATAGTTATTTGCTGCTTTATTAATGTTCAGAATATTAAATACAGCCCGTAAAAAGACCATAAATGTGTCAAAACTCCATTTTACATTAAACATTGTGGAGCTGCAGGGATGTCGTGGCCCACACAGACTTAAAGAAAACATCTTTGTTTGGTACAGATCCCTCCAAAGATCACACCACAATCTATGTTTTCAATGAAGAGGAGAATAATATAGTAACAATTATCATTCTCTCTATTATTGCAAGTCATATCGCAATTTCAAAATTGTTCAGCCTTATTCTAAATTAAGTAGTTGTGTGTTTTTGTGACTGAGAAAACAAACAAAACAGACAAAATCAGTCACGTTTGGCACTTATTAAGATGGGCAATGTTTCTCTTCTTGATATTTTTTATATTGAATTATTAAATGAATCAAAACAAGTATCAAAAACAACCCGAGTTGGAGCTTATATGGTAGATCTTTGCTCTCGTATTACTTTATAAGCCTTTATGTCACCAGCCACACGCATTAACTCCTAACAACTCCAGCTCATTGTGCACTTTGACCACATCGCGATTATCACGTTAGATTATTAGACGTAGACGACATGAAGCCTCTGCTCCTAACCCACCGTGTCCCGTCACCACCAGGAGGCCTTCAGGCTCATCTACTGCTCCTACATGAAGGACGGGCTGCTCAGCCTGTGGAGGGGGAACTCTGCCACCATGATGAGGGTCATGCCCTACGCTGCCATCCAGTTCTGCTCTCATGACCAGTACAAAAAACTACTGGGGGGTTACTACGGCTACCAGGGGAAGTGAGTAGAGCATCTGTCGCCGAGTAGCAGGGATTTTATTTATGTATTTTAAGATAAAACATCATGGATAAGTTGTTAGCCATGCTAGCGGCGTAATAATGTTTGTTATCAACATGGTATTACTGTCGGTTTTAGCATGTTAGCATGGCTGTAGGCTCTTAATCTTTTTTTTATTTTATTATTATATTTACTACAGATTATTGTGTTGTTTGTTTCAGAGCTCTGCCTCCTTTCCAACGCTTCCTGGCTGGCTCTCTGGCCGGCACCACCGCTTCAATGCTCACCTATCCTCTGGACATGGTGCGAGCCAGGATGGCCGTCACAGCCAGAGAAATGTAAGCACCCGTCCCCCGTTTAAGAGTCCCATAACACCCGGTACCGAGGGGTCCCTCTCTTGTGTGTATTGGTCCCATTGTTTCCTTCCCACGACAGTAAAATGGTCTAAAATGTCATCTAATTGCTCTCATGAAGGTCAAATGTGGCGGTTTGGTAAACGATGTCTCGCCTGCTGCTTTCTCTTGGGACAGGTACAGCAACATCATGCACGTCTTTGTGCGGATCTCCCAGGAGGAGGGCGTCAGGACCCTTTACAGAGGCTTCACTCCCACTATCATGGGTGTCATCCCATATGCAGGGATCACATTCTTCACATATGAGACCCTCAAGAAGCTGCACGCGGGTACCCATCAGTTTTTTGCTTCTCTTTTAAAGGGACAGTGTGGGGGGGGGGGGGGGGGGGGGGGGGATTTAGTGGCAATCTAGTGTGACAAGTTGGACAATATGCACTTTAAAAGTTAAAGAATCCCCCTTTTTCAGGGGGCGGGACACCAGCAGTGCGGTTGCAGATTGCAATCAACTGAATGCCTCTCCGCTAACCCCTTCCTAATGCAAAACGGTGGTAAAGCCGTGGTTTCCATCAGCGCTAACGTTGCATAACACTACTTCAGCAGCAACAGAAATCAGGCGGTTACAACAGTGTTGCACTCTGCTTCTCGCGTTACCGAAGTTTCACAAGCGCGTCGGAGAACTACGGTGGCCTTCGGGTCACGTTGAAAACACTTGACGGCCTCCTCTAGAGTCAGCGTTCGGTTTTGTGTCCGTTCTGGGCTACTGTAGAAACATGGCCGCGCTGAACCGGCCCCTCTTATGTAGATAAGAAGAGCTCATTCTGAGATAACACGAAAATGTAACAATTCTTAGTTTCAGGTGATTAGACACTGGATTTGAAGAATGAAAAATGTGTCGTTCAGATGTTGAACTCTTTCTTCCTTTTGTGTTTTTTCTCCCCCCCTCTGCTCTAGAAAAAACAAAGCGACCCCAGCCGTACCCCCTCGAGCGCCTGGCCTTTGGGGCCTGCGCAGGCCTCATTGGACAGTCCGCCTCGTACCCTCTGGACGTGGTGCGCCGGCGCATGCAGACGGCCGGTGTCACCGGCTGGTCGTACGGCACAATTCTGGGGACCATGCGTGAGATCGTAGCGCAGGAGGGAGTCGTGCGCGGACTCTACAAAGGCCTGAGCATGAACTGGATTAAAGGGCCCATCGCCGTGGGGATCAGCCTCAGCACGTTTGACATCACGCACAGCCTTCTGCTCAAACTGCATCAGATGGGCTACTTCGCCCACTGAGTCATTTTGTGGGCAAGAAAAAGCAAAAATTCACAGACTTGACGTGAGGGAGGTGGTTAACCCCGTCACGCGGCAGCAATGAGGGGCCCGTCCGGCTGCATGCTCCTTGTTCCCTTCAGACCGGAGGACCGGAGATCCGTCGCGCACAGAGAAACGCAGTTTCTCACGCTTACGTAAACGCACAGTCGGGATTCACCGACGGAGAAGGAGGCCGGGGAAAAAAAAAAAAAAAAGTGTCTTTAAATCGTTGTTCACGCAATCACGACTTTGTTTTTGGAATCACGTCGTTAGCGGCGAAAGTGATGAACGGAGCTTTGTTCTGGATGGACAGCGTGGAGCACTGATGAGATAATCCTTGCACTTTACTAGACCTCCAAGAGAGAACTTGTACATTGAGTTTTATTGCTTTTAATTTGGTGGGAAATCTTTATTTTCATTTGAATCAAGTCGCTTTGTTTTCCTTTTTGATCATTTGAAATTAGCCTGATAATGCAAAGGGTATGATGGTTTTGTAATGAAAGGGGCGATTTATGCAATACGTTTTGTTTTCATCTCCGGCTGTACGACGGAGCGGTTTGATTGTAGGAGGGTGATCATGTCAGCAGGACTGCACAGTTTCACTGTCCGTCCCGCAGCGAGGAGGCGTCGTGTCGTATTAATATGTCTAATAAATGTGCTCAAATCAAATATATGAGAAATAAATCTATATACACAACAGTTTGTCTTATGTGCGTATTATTAAGATGTCATCTTTGTACTGTGTGTCCACATTGTTCAGACGCCATCGTGGCTTTAAGGAGTTAAGGCAAAAGCACTTATATCAATTATACGTTTCAAATACAGTATTTCCTCTCAGAGCTGTGAGGTCATGTGGACTGGGTCGCGACCGAAAGAATTAGATCGCGGGTACAAGCGGCCGAAATGGGTTTCCTCAGGAGGCTGGCTGGCGTCTCCCTTAGAGATAGGGTGAGAAGTCCGGTCATCCGTGAGGGACTCGGAGTAGAGCCGCTGCTCCTTTTGTGTGGAAAGGAGCCAGTCGAGGTGGTTTCGGGCGTCTGGTGAGGATGCCACCCGGGCGCCTCCCTAGGGAGGTGTTCCAGGCACGACCGGCTGGGAGGAGACCCCCGAGGGAGGCCCGGGACCAGGTGGAGGGACTATATCTCCAAACTGGTCCTGGGACCGCCTCGGGATCCCCCCCCCAGTCAGAGCTGAGCTGATGTGGCACCGGGAAAGGGAAGTTTGGGGTCCCCCTGCTGGAGCTGTTGCCCCCGTGACCCGATCCCGGATAAGAGGTCGAAGATGAGATGAGATGAGATGATGAGCTGTGAGCAATGAGTGCTTTTGTCCACTTGAGGGCGTCCTGTGATAAGCAAAGCTAATCACACATCAGCGACATTAAAGACTTCTCTTAGTTTAGGACAGGAATGGTTACAATAGTCTTTTACTGAAAACACAGAGATCTTCAATTTGTAATGTTACGATCACTGACTTCTTTCTCCATTGTCACATGGTCTTAATTACATAACCATTATATCAACGACGGGTTTTGTTTTTTACTTATTTCCCTTAAAGACGGTGATATTTAAGATAAACTTAAACTATTTATAAATGACGATATCTAATATCTAATACATAATGTAAAATCACACACAAATACTGTATAATTTGATGAATCACACCTGACCCACGTGTGTGTGTGTGTGTGTGTGTGTGTGTGTGTGTGTGTGTGTGTGTGTGTGTGTGTGTGTGTGTGTGCGCGTGTGTGTGTGTGAGACCACATATCCCTTCACTGTCAGTAGATGGCAGCATTGAGTGGCTCCTGGTCTCTGTGCGTCCTGGCGCATCATGGAGGTTAGTCCGGCTCTGATCGCCTCATGGCCTGAACTTGACCCGCCCTCCGCTCCCCGAGACGCTCTTACTGTTATTTTACGGTATTCTTTCATTTCACTCAAACGTTCCGTGCAAACCGTCTCTCAGTGGAGGCGTTAATGTGTCAATGTTACAATGCAAAATATTTTCAAGCATACATTTGTGAATTCATACCGCAAAACACTGCAGAGGGAAATCACACAGGGGAACAGAACATTGCATAAATATTTCATGTAATGTGTTTTTTTTTTTTTACATGCATGTTTTATACATAGAGGTCAAAATAATGAGCACAGTGAAACTGAAAGAGAATTATAATAATTTAGTTTTTAAAGAAATTCAAAGAAATGAACTCACGCACCATCTTTGAATAATATTTCCATTTTTTGTGTTATTTATATGGAGTCTATTACAAAGCAATTTATTTAAAAAAAACAGAGCAAACAAATACCTCAAAAATTAGCAGCAATTTTTGGTAAACATGAGAAAACTAAAATGATTTTCAGCAACACGTGTTGAACATTTTAATCACACACATTCAGGACGTAAATAACATTGTTTTTTTACTCTTACATCAAATAGATTAAAGACGTACACATCCACCCACATCTTAATATCAGAATTACTGAATAATAATACTTTTGTTTTAATGAAACTTTACTTAATACTGCACTTATACTTACTATTTAAAACATTTGTATTTATCCGTGACATCCTGATAACTGTTTCAAATAAAATAAATCAGATATTTGAGTAACGGTGTGCTGCATTCACGGGTCATATTCTTTTTTTTTTTTTTTCCCGTGCTCATCCTTGTTTTTGCTGCACCGGTTGGTGCGCATGAGCTGTGACTAAATGTGGAACAGGAGGTGAGTGCGTTCCCCCGCTCCGTCGCGTCGTTCACCACCTGAGATCGTTTCCCTTTCTTTACAAGTCGTCTCCTGAACTTCGACGTCGGAGCAGCTGGATGGAAGGGAACTCTGCCCATCTGTCCGTCCTCCATCCCTCCCATCTCTCATCCTCTCCTGCCCGCGTGACCTTGACTATGAATTATGGGATATTCTGCCACCCCACGTTGTGTGCAGCCACCCAGCCTGGTTTTGCAACAGTCGAAACAATGCCACTGGGTGGATAACGTGGTCGGAGGGCGGGTGCCTGAGAGAAGCGGGAGGAGGCGGAGGAGGAGGAGGAGGAGGAGGAGGAGGGTGGGTGGAAAAAGATGCTTCTTGAAGGCGCCGTTGCCATAGGTAACCTGGATCTGTGCCAGGAGAGGGGAGTGAAAAAAAAAAAAACATTTGCATGTATTCAAATCTCGCATGAATAATTCACTTTGAAGCCCCCTGCTGGAGCGCCGGCAGACAATAGCTGTTCACACACACAAATGCACAATATATGGGGCGAAAAAAAAATGCACACAAACACGGCGCTCCCAGCGCGCACCAACCCGGCCGGATCCTGTGTGCGAAAGGTGAGGAGGTTACACCGAGAGGCACGCGGGGGATAAAGCCTCTCTCACATCTAAATCAGACCCGGATGCGGTGAGACGGCGGCCTCGGCTGTGATAACCATTTTGCATGTGTTTTCACCGCTCGTTCTGTTTCTGTTCAGATGCACGAGCAGGCATATATAGCTGCTGTTTGACTTTGAGCTTCTACCGGGGGATGTGACACCCCGGGAGGGAATGTATAGTACACAAATGCATTCACACACACACACACACACACACACACATATACACACACATGCACGCGCGTTCACACTCCTGTGGTGCCCTGCAAAAGCCACACTGGCTGGGATCCTTCACTTTGAAGGCCAGCTTCTCAAGCACCTGGCTCCACTGCATAAATTCAACAGCGTTAAAAAAAAAAAAAAAAAAAAAGCCTTGAGAGGCATTTTATCAAACATAAACAGGCCTGTAAACGTTTCCCCGTAAAACTCGCCTTTGGAAAGCAAAGAAGCAAGAGAAGAAGAAGAAGAAAACACACCACCCCAAATCACGCCGCCGTGACAATAAAACTCAGTCAGGAAGAGCTATAATCCCTCTCCATGCATGCATGCTGATATTTACAAGTGCTACAGGAAACGTCATCCTCTCCCTGCCGCGCAAACCATCGCAGCTCCCTCTCCCCATAGCTCAGTCTTGTTAATTTTATAAGATCCAGCATATTGCCACTTATCGGCTGGCAGCGTTGTAAAAGCTCTGGGGTCAGTGCATTACGGAGCTGCTGGGCTCCGCTCTTCCATTAGAGGGAGTGTTCAGGCTGCGTTGGCCTTCACTCAATCAAATGCGGGCTGCAAACGGCTGCTCCAAGTGCAGATGAGGGGGCACAAACACACACTTTCTCACACACACACACACACATACACACACGCGCACACACACACACACACACACACACACACACACACACACACACACACACACACACACACACACACACACACACAGGCAGAGACTCCTTCAATCCCTGGTTGTGAAACTATAGGGTGCATAAATCTGAGCATATAAATCCAGGGACACACACACACACACACACACTCTCTCTCACACACACACACACACACACACACACACACAGTACGCGCTTGTCCTCACTGTTTGGAGCCCGGGGGGGGGGGGGGGCAACACATTCATTTGCATGGAGTGTTTGCATTTATAGAGAGTAAATGCATATAGGTGTGGGCGCGTTTGTATTGCAGCTGACATTTTCACCACTTGGCATTTGAACAGATTCCACACTAAATGAAATGTAGCTTGCCACCCCCCCCCCCCCCCCCCCCCCCCCCCCTCCCCCCTCTCCCATCTCTGGATCAGGTGAGACTCATGAGAGGTGGAGACGAGCGAGGAGTGAGAGTCGGAGAGAGAGAGAGAGAGAGAGGCTGATTTAGTGCAGATGCTAAAATAGGAATTTAAATAGGATTTGTGCTGGTTGGAATATGTGCAGTGCAAAAAAATTATTTTTCACAATCAGTCATGAAATTAGGTCAGTTGTACGCCGGTGCCTGTCAGGGTACAGTGTCAAGGTCAAAGATAGAGAAGATGAGCTGCATTCCTCCCTCATAACTAATTACGATGATATAGTAAGTATACGCCTCTGACTTCATCCTCCTTCCTCTCTCTTGTCTCAATGCCGCCGACTCAAAACTGCTTCATCGTAATTCAAGGGAGAGTTGTTCATTCCAATATATGACGTGTTAAGAGTAAGTAAGGCATGCAGGGTGACGCCGTTAGTCTTCACGTCATAAATGGGTTTATTTCTCACTCCAATGTGGCGTCGCATGTTCGCAGGCCGAGCACACGTAAAGAAAAGGGGGGGGGGGGGGCACTCTCTAGCCTCAGTGAATGAGTGTGTGCCTGTTTCTAAACATGCATGTATTTCTCCTGCAGGAGTAAAAGGCTGAAGGGAGGTGGGGGGGGGGGGGGGGGGGGGAGAAGGAGACAGACTTTGCATGAGAATGGGCCGGGGTCCTGTGAACCTTCTGCTCCCTGTGTCCACACTCAATGGCATCTCCGCAGTTAGCATGACAAACTAGGCTCCAAGTTCTCGGACTTTTTATTCAAGCAGCAGACCCCCCCCCCCCCCCCTCACACACACACACACACACACACACACACACACACACACACACACACACACACACACACCCTCCCTCTCATCCCATGTCCTGACTCCACCATAACCCCCTTTTTTTTTTTCTTTTTTTTTTTTTGCAAAACCCCCTAACCTTGCTCCTCTGTGTGCACCGTGGGCTGAGCCTACAGATTTTATGAGGTGTCTGGGGGGCTACCAAGTTCAGGGGAGCCAAGGAGACCGATCCCTGCGCGCGCACACACACACACACACACACACACACACACACACACACACACACACACATTTAGATACACAAAGCTCCAAATGTATTAAAGCGGCTACTGGCGGATCATTTTAATAACTTCTTTTTTTTTAAATTCACCTAAATCATAAATTGTGAACCTGCAGGTTCCATCTAGTTGCTTTTTTCTCCCCCCCCTTCTCTTAAATCTTTGCTTCCCTTTACATTCCGACGCCACATCAGCCTCTCGTGACACGTGACTGTGAGAACAGTCATTGGGGTCTGAAATTAGAACGCTTACATAAGGATCTCATTTTTGTGTGGCTTTGCATGCTGGGATGGCACAACAGTGGGCCACGGCTGAACTCTGTGGACTCAAATTCCTCGGATATTTATGCGTAAATATACGAAGTAAAACAACAACACATCAACTCACTTCACATGCGTACCTTTAGCAATGTTAAAAAAGATCATTTCTTGTTCATCACAAGCTGTTTTAATTATCAGCTCTGGCTCCGGTCACTTTGCTCGTTACTATTATTGCCTGCATGCAACACTGACCGGGCGTTTAAGCTCACTGGCTTGATGAACTCATACTGAGTCAGCGTTACATAGATGAATGTAATGTAATTGTAAAATAAATAGATTTAATTAATGTTGTTTTCTAAATGGATGCTATATATTACCGTGGATTCAATGTCCTCTTGTTAATCATTCTTGTATATTGTAGTATATTCTTGCAGCGTTGATGTTATTATAAAAGATAATAAAACACTGGTTATTTCTCTGTTGTGATGGACGGTTAAGATGCTATTAATTAACCCAATTTGAGCACATTACAGTGAGTAAACAATTAGAAATATAATTGCACGATATCTGAAATCTAGTGACCGAAGAGTAATTTGAACTCAATAGTTTTTATTCACCAATGACCACATTTGTTTATTGTGGTAAAAAAGAAGAAGAAATGATTCATTGTGCTTGACTGATTTGTTTCTTCTTCTCTTTCTAATTAATTACATCTTTCTCGCTTCCTGTGCCATTTATGCAATTTGCCTCGAGAGCAAATTCAACCCATCAGAGAGAGTGTGTGCGTGTGTGTGTGTGTGTGTGTTAGAAATAATGAGAACAAAAAGGCCGACATTTATTACAGCAAAAATGTTGGGAAATGTTTTTTTTTATTCTTCGCATCACAGCAACAACACGACGTACATTATTTTAACCTTGTTCACGTAAAATAAATGGCAAATTCTAAATGAAACCCTGCTGTTTTATTCCAGCCCGTTTATTCCAACACATTTAGCTCGTCGTGGTAAAGCAAATCAAAAACAATGAAAGGATAAATTACATTATCTTCATTGCTCTCTTGCGAGACAAGAATAACTCATTAATTGTAGTTTACATGCAGTAAAAACGAAGACACACTCCTCTACATAAATTCTCTTTTTTTAGTTTTTACTGCTCGTCAGCTTCATGCAGCTCCGTCCTGCTGTTAAAGGCCTTTGTGTGGCAGGATGTTAGAGACTCTCCATCCACAAACAAACAGCTGAGCAATTAAAAGACAATTAGTTGACCCCTGAGGGTTTTGTTAAGGCCAACAATGGGCGGCTTTTTTTTACGACTAGCGGGAGCTGTAACGCGCCAGTGTGGTGGATGGGTCGGAAAGAGTTTCAATAAACCTCTGAGAGGCCGAGTTTACAATCATTCATCTGAAAGTTTAAATCACAGAATCTAAAATATGAATGTGTTTTAAGCGGGACAGATATGTAGAGCAGTGAAAAACAGGGAAATTCATGGACTACGATGCATTTTGTAGCGATCAAAAGGATGTTACACGGACATATTACACATAAAGCAACTAGAAAAAATATAGATGAGTAAGAACTAAAAAAATAATAAAAAGAGACAGACACATGTAATTTTATCTTTCGACACAAGCTAACAATGTTTCACGCCGGTGTTTTACCAGCAGGCCTCGCTGTCAAGAGTCGTCCGCTGTACACAGACTGCATGTGACGTGATCCGTAACTCTATCTATAGGTGTTATGGTATCATTCCCACCATTAAAGAGGTTTTCCACCTTCCCAATGACCTCCGCCTCGCCTCACAGGACACAGAAAACGACCTGATGGCAATGTCTTTCACTGTACAGAGGCTACGCTGAAATGTGTGTGTGTGTGTGTGTGTGTGTGTGTGTGTGTGTCCCTGTGTACCGAGGGGTGGGTCACTGCGCGTACAGACTCCAGTGTCTTTTGGAAAAGCGTCCACCCTGTAGGGTTTGGCCTTCTCCCCGGTGAGAGTGGGGGAATCTAGCATGGCCAGTAAGCATGTATATCAGGCCATCTCACGGCTGACTGGACGCTCCCTGGGTGGCCCGCTGTGGTCAATACTGCACTGGTGACTGGACACACAGAATGGGATAATCTCCTACTTTCTTTCAGGGCCATGGTGCACACACACACACACACGCACACACACACACACACACACACACAGCAGCCTTTTATGCCGGGCCTGGCCGGGGAGGCTTGCCTGGCCCTAATTTTCAGGTCAGGACCAGCCGGGGGGAGGCCGAGGAACCCGGAGAGAGCGAGGGGACAGTGTTGTTGGGGCGAGAGAAAGGTGTGTGTGTGGGGGGGGGGGGGGGGTTGGACAGAGGGGAGCGGGGAGACCATTTCAGCCAGAGCAGTGGAGCACACTGGGGGCACTGGGGCATCGCCTCTACTGGCTGCTGGGGGGGAAACAAAAGGAGGTGTGATCCCCACAAAACATAGGAGCCTTGTGTGTGTGTGTGTGTGTGTGTGTGTGTGTGTGTGTGTGTGTGGTTATGAATGTGTATCATTGTTCAGAGTTTCCTTCAGGTCCAGCAACTCGCTTCAACACCCCTGCTGCTCGCACACAAAGGCACCTAATTGACACCACAGATTTAGGCCACTAGGTTTAACTGTTCCCCTTCCAACCCTTCAGCCACTGCTGGAATAATCAGAGTAATCCAAGGGAGCACAGCTCCCACGGCTTCTCATACCGCATCTTAGACGACACGAGAAGCAACAATGGCCGGCAATATTTCTGTGTTATTGTTATTGTCTACAACACCAACATAGATCATCTCTTAGTGCTCTTGACTTCTGTGGCTCTCAGCCCATTGGTTCACGCTGAACACGGATCATCAAATATATGGATTCATTTTTTTTTTTTTTTTTTTTAAAGGCAATAAAAATTGCTGAAACAGCTGGGTGCTGCAGTTTTTTTTTTTTAGCAAAGTCATTCAAACAGGAATGAACACTGTATTTTTTTTTAGGGACTACTTTCAGCAGCGAACTACATATTTGAAGTATTTCCAGCTCTAGGACAGTATGTGGGATTGACTTCAAATAAACCCATAATGCCCATGTTCATTGTGATGATGGAAAATGTCCCCCCAGTCCAATGACGTGTCTCACGTGTTTAAACAAAACAAAATAATTGACAACAATGAAGGAATACGATGCATCACGCATTGGACAGAAAGGACATTCTTGTTGGTAGTCGTCAGTCCATCGCTGGTTTTGGTCTTTACATGGATTTGATGACCGTTATTTAATGATGGTTAGTAGTGTGCAGGCTTTGATTTTCCAGAAACGTTTGCTGTCTTCCAAGACCTTTTATATCCCGTCACCTGCTTTCTGTGGCCAATCAGGGAAGATCTCTACACTAGCGCCACTTTAACCCGGGTGGCATCAATCTCCCCTCGTTTGGAGACAATTGATAGTGAAACGCAAGAGATATGACTCAAACGCTCCCTCTCAAGAGGCATAAACGACACATAATTATTTGTAAGTAAAGTAGAAAAACAAGGAAACGTTCCCTTCTCTACAACTATGCTACTTTTGGAATATTATACATAAAGACACTTCTTAAAGGGTCAGGTAGGTCAGGGATTTAGTCCCGCTACAGAAAAGGTGTGTGAGAAGAAATACGGAACACATTAGATGAATAATGTTTCATGAACATTTACTCAAGGAAAATACATATTGGTAGTGGAGAAAATAGGCTCCATGACATCCACACTATATACATACAGAATATCACCAAAGTTATCCTGTAAGTTTCGGCTACTTTATAATCTCAGCAACAAAACCAACATTACTGACATTTGAATATAGAAACAAGAATCAAATAGAAGAGGGAATAAAAAAAAAAAAAAAAAGAACTGACACAAATTTTCATTGCACATATCGTTCAACTTTATTGAAAGTATATATCATATCGGGGGCAACACTTTCGGGATTCTGCAATCATTCGTTAATAAATGAGTTCATTAACTGTGAAAAAGATTGTGTGAATTTGTATGTGTACATAATGACCCACGGAAAAGAGGAAAGTAATTCAACAGCGATAAACTCTTGTCAAACGAGTTTCCAGTCAAACACTAAAAGGTAAATTACTGAGTGAAAAGAAGGACCCCTTGGGGTCTCATCCAATCTCCGACCTAAAATTGGACTCAAATACAGTAATTCATATCTAATGAAACTAATTTAGGAAAATATTACTCGGCTGCTCCATTTTACACTTCAGACAGCTGTTAAATTGATCCAACCTTTTTAAACTTACCTCTTAGAAGCGCTTTACGACTTACCTGTCCACGTCCACAGGGACTGCGCGCTATAACTGATAATGAGACTCTTAATGACGTGCGTCTAACTGACTGCTGGCGTGGCCGACGCCGGACGTGGTCCGAGAAATCGCCGCGTGCGATTTTTGTTGGGACTGGGGTCCGACGGTCGATTCGCTGCTTTTTCAGCTCCGCGCTGGCGTCTGTGAAGACACGAGCAAATAAATAAAGAGTGATGAGTGAAAAGAAGACTCCTTACATTGTGTAATTAATCCAGTAATTGTATCTCTAAGGTCTGGGCGTCCTGTAACAACATCAAATTAAAGTTAATGCAGGGAGCAGACGGACTGTGGCTGTACGTCGAAGAGGCAGAATAACTATCTGTGCTTATTAAATCACATGAACGTGAGCTCTCTGCATACAGCCTGCTGGGATGACGCTGTTTATGTCATCACGACTCCAGACACACCAAACTGTTAATGTTTACTACCGGGGAAGGGAGGGAAGGGGGGGAAGGGGGGGGGGGGGGGGGGGGGGGGGGGCTTTGCGTAATGTGCATGTGCGTTATTTTGTGCGTCCATCTAGCCGTCTGTATCACTGGTGTGCATGACCCCTGAGCTAGCAGACAGTCATGGGTCAAAGGTCTAGCTAGAGCCTGTCTGGGTTTCCTTGCTGACCCCAACGCCTGCAGCGCAAACGCACACATAAACACAGTGAGGGGGGGGGGGGATGGGCAGCCCCCCTACCAGACTAATATCACCTTTGGGATTAGGATCCAGACAGAAACACATTGACCCCAAATACACACACACACACACACACACACACACACACACATCGGGTGTCTCGGACAGACCCTAGATCTGCTTGGTCATAAAAACGGGACACGCTGCACTGCATGACGCAGAGAGAAGCGAGCAGACATGCTGAGTCCGAGGAAGGCCATCTAATTATGCCTCAGCGCTGAGTTAAACCCGGAGAGCAGAGGAGACCGCCGGAGATTCAGGCGTCACCACGGTGAGCCGAGGAAGCGGCTAACTAGCTAGCTAGCTACAGCGCGACAGCGACGCTTGCGAGGATAGAGGAGCCCCGGGAAATACAAATGGAATCAGTATCGCAGCTGTACCAGCTGGAGATATCTAAGATGTGTGAGGGTTATGAATATGCACGTGTGATTTTATGGGTAAAATGTTCAAACTGCACCGGGAGAAAGAGCAGCTAACAAAAAAAAAAAGAGAGCATTGTTTGTTGCTAAATCTCCCGGTCATATGTCAAGCAGGTTAGCTCTGTAATTGCATTTAACCCAAGCACTGATGTAGCTGCAGGAAGTGAGGGCCCAGAGCACCAATCTGGATAAAACATCAGCATTCAAGAGCGGAAAAAAAAACAAAAGAATCACAAATCAAAGAGGAGCGGGACGGCGGGATCTTAGCACAAGAAAAGAGGGTCAAATTCAGAGGAGCTGACGGGCTTCTTCACCGCCAGGCCACCGGGAAAACTCCCCCAAATAAGCCCCAGTGTTAAGCTGGCTAATCCCCTGTATTATTGCAACATCTGTGAGGTCTAGAGAGGCTCTGCCAGTGATTAGCAAGACAGATGTAAACAATATCCTGGCTGAAAAGGAGAGGAGAGGAGAGTGCTTGGTTGATCTGAGCAACACAGTGCTGGAAGGATAAGAAAAGTAGAGATAGATGGAGAGAATGTGGAGAATATAAAGCAGGTAAGGTGGTGGCGGGGGGGGGGGGTGTCGAGGGATTTAGGGGAAGAAAAAAAGAAGAGGAAGTGGAGGATTGATGAAAAAAAACAAGCAGGAGAGTGAAAGGGATTTTGGAAGAAATTAAAAACACAAGGAAGGCAATGAGACGTGAAGAAAGGAGGCGCCGTTCGCTCGAGGACGTCTGGTCAGAATAAAGTCGAGGATTGATAGGATACAGTAGATGGGGGAGGTGGAGGGAGACAGAAGGTGACAGCATGAGGGGGAGGAAGGAGCAGCAGATTGGGAGACGTCGGACCCGAGGCCAGGGGTGCCCCGGCCGGCTGACGAGACACCAGGGAGACGTGGCTAATTTATGCAGAGTTGTTGGGCTGATGAGTGGAGGATGTCTGGGACCCCCTCAATAGCCCTGAGAACCAAGGGGAGCAGCTATGGGTGCTAGCCGTGTGAGCGCAAGAGGGGCATGGGGGAAGGTAGGGGGGGGTGCGGGGTGCGGGCTGGGGGGAGTCTCTTTTTTTTTTGTTTTTTGGAGAGACAACAAGGGGGGTGGAGAGGCTGCTCTCAGGGCTGTCCGTCTGACGTCCCATTAAGGTTTTGGGACAGGGCATGGGGAACGAGGCGATAAAGGGGAGAGGGAAGGGAGAGGGAGGAGAAGTGAGGGACAGGCCATGCTTAACTCCCTCTCTGCTAGATATGCCCCCCCCCCTCCCCTCCCCTCCTCCCCTCTTCCCCTTCCCACCCCACTCCAGTCTTCTTCTCCAGTCTGGCTACCTATTAAATCCACAGAGCCGTCCGTCTGCTTCTCTGCATACTAATTCCCCATTACGAGAGCCTTGAACGTGAGCAAAGAACAGAGTCGGACTAAATCAGAGACAAGTAGGCCGGCTGATGGGTCGGCGGTATGAGAGGCTGGGAGAGCACTTCAGCATCCGGGCAGGGAGACTCATTGGGACAGAGCAGCGTGTGGCCCAATATTGACCTTTTTGGTGAAATTGGCATAATGTCTTTCTAGCTATATTTTCTATTTCACATTTTCTTTATTTATATAAATTCAATACATTGAATTAACTTAGTGTAACCTAGTGTTGTTATTAGTCAGTGAATAAAAGCATTAAAGATTGCAGTTGAAAGTGGAAACCTTGCCTAGTGACACTACTAATGCAGCCCTAGAAGTAAACATTTGGTGTCACATAATAAGCCGCACTGGTCTCTTGATGAGTGAAGGGCTACGAAAGAATTATACGTCTTTGCCACACAAAAATTCCATGTATGTTTTCATACTTTTCTCTATTTTTTGTGGCTTTTTTTTTTCTCTAAAAACACACGCTCTAAAATGTCTCCAAATGGAATAATCTGAAAATAAAGAATAAAGAATAACGGTTCATATTCTCGACAACAGGGGTCAGAAGTAGACACCGCTTTATTGTAAGGGTCTATATTGTAAGCTGGAACACTGTGATTCTATTGGTATGAAGAAAAGAAAAAAAACATACTGGCAGAAAGTATTAGCTATCTGCAGCTTTAATATCAAAATATCAGCTTTAATATCAGTCTTCCAAATCATGTCTCAGTTGTGTGTGGAGTGTGAGGAGACGTCGTGTATGCTTTGTGTATGTGAATCCTGGCTGATGGCCAAGTGAATCAGTTGGCGTGTGTGTGTGTGTGTGTGTGTGTGTGTGTGTGTGTGTGCGTGTTGCTCCAGAAGCAGAATGGACAGCCGGGCCAGGGTGATGGTTGAGGCTGGTGATGCAGGCAGACAGTTTAATGACAGTCCTCACCCCTGAACATACAAGCCAATGAGCTGCCGGCACGCCCGCAGATGTACACGCGCCGTATGACACCTGCGCATATATGTGTGATGTATGGTGTGGCGTGATCTGAAAAAAAGACACACGACGGTGAAAATGAAAGAGCAAAAAAAAATAAATAAAAATCTCTCTCTCTGTGAATGACCCCGGAAAAGAATAACCGGAGAGGCTATCAGGCACTTCTTTTGACCGTCAACTTTGTTCTGTTGAAAATAACCAAAGAGTTTTGAGCACATTCACACGCTTTGAAGCGATTCTGTTAATTATAAAGTACGCTCTCGACCTGCTCTATATGAAAAGAGATAACCTCTGATATGATTTATGATATGAATGCATTGAATTGACAATATTTATACAGACGAAATGGCACAAAACACTGCAGAAATGAAGTTCTAGTGAGAAACAGCTCAACAGCTTTTCTTTTCTCTTCTTCTTTTTCTTTTTTTTTTTTTTTTTTTGTAAGTTGTGCCGGGCCACGGCCTTGCATCTTATTCAGCGGGACCTGCTCAGGTCTGGACTTGAATGTGGTGCCCAAACAAAGACATAGAGCCGCCTCATTAAAAAAACATGTCATTGGATCAGGCCTGGGCTGAATTGTGTGATTTTCCCTCCTACCATAAGTGGCCGTGACTGAGCGTCGGGCTGAATGAGAGGCCGGATAGAGGCCTACCAATGGAGCGCCACGCCACGTCCCTATGGGAACCACCCCCTCACAGAGGGGGGGCACATTTAAAGCTTTGTTGGTCTGTTAACACAGCTTTTTAAAACGCCTCTTTATGGACTCAGCTAAGCAAACTGCAGCCCCTGGTTTTCTTGCGCCAGACGGAGAAAGTAAAAAAAAAAAAAAAAAAGAAAGAAAGAAAGAAAGAAAGAAAGGAGACAGTGAAGGGCAACAGAATAAGAGGGGAAAGTAGGCTGAAGAGGTTGTTCAAAAAACTTTAACAAAAATGTTCAAGTGAGAGATATTTTCTTCATTTGGTTTCATGTAAACCTACAATCAGATTTTAATATCTCAAATCCACCAAAATAAAGACAACATGACTTCTATGCAGAGGACTCTGTGCACCTGCTCTCCCTGCGCCGAACCACCTGAGAGCTGAACTTTGCAGTAGTCGGATGCAACAGAACCAGGTCATTGACAAACTGCGCCGTCTCACGGCGTCCTCTGATACAGTCAGCACACACGTTTACCCAGAGGACTACAGACATCCTGCTGCTGGAACAATAGGTTTGTGTGTGCCTGTGTGTGTGTGTGTGTGTGTGTGTGTGTGTGTGTGTGTGTGTGTGTGTGTGTGTGTGTGTGTGTGTGTGACAAACACAGTCCTGCCTAGGAAACCTGGGCTGGAGACTAAGTCAGTCTCACAGGGCGCTCGGGATGACAGTGAAATGAATAACAATGAACTTGCTGAGAGTCAAGTTCAGAACATTAGAGATGAACCAGAACTGAGGAGCACAGCTGTACACAAAGGAACAGTGTGTGTGTGTGTGTGTGTGTGTGCGTGTGTGTGTGTGTGTGTGTGTGTGTGTGTGTGTATAATTGTGTCAACGCGCCCAGAAAATATCTCAATATGAGCAGAGCTCTGGGCTCGAAGAGCACCCACTAAGATGAAAATGCACACACACACACACACACACACACACACACACACACACACACACACACACACACACACACACCTCCCCATCCCGCTCCCCTCCCCTTCCCATCACGCCGCGCGCATGCAGCAAGGACCCCGTCCTCCGACAATTCTATTGCTGTCTGCTGCGCGCCTGATGAAAAAGCGGAGCGACGCGCACGGGGGGGGGGGGGGGGGGGGGTGCACATGCCTAAAGGCAAGAAAACGCACATTTGTAAATCACAGCCCCAATATAAACATAGGGTTTAATAGGGGTTTCTCAGGCGCGTTGGCAGGGGTCCACCTCGCCGTGTGCTTCATCAGCCGTGTGCTGTACGTTTCTCAGCCTGCTAGCCTGCTACAGGAGAGAATGTGACTGAACAGCCTCCACCACCACCACCACCACCGCCGACGCCGCCGCCACCCAGCAGAGATGATGGTCGACGGGGCTGGGGATGCATCTGAATACATTTACATAAAGACTGTGCGACGTTGACACAGGCGACTGCTGAGAGTGCGGTGTGCTCGTCATTGTCCCCAAAAATCAGGGTAATGATTGAAATGTGGTGCAGAGAGAAGGGGAGGGGGGGTGGGGGGGTGGGGGGGTGGGGGGGATAAAACGGAGACTTCATTCTGGGAAGAAACCGGGGAGCTGCTGGGAGCTCAGTGTTCCCTGTCCCCCTTTATGTTAATGACATCAGCGGTGTATATGGAACCAGAGACTCACGCTGGGGAGTGATACAGAGGATGGAGCACAGCACTATGAGAGCAAAACAAACACAAATAATTACAAGCCATTAAGTGGGACTCCGGCTGGCTGGAGATTTTGATCAAGAATACGTTTGCGACAATTTACACAAACAAAAAATAAAGAAATCACTTTGCCTTCTAACTGAGATGCTAAAATAAACTCAAAATTGCGGACAAATGTCGCAAACGCTCTTGGGTATAACAGAAAAGCTCTTTCTCGAACAGGCAAATCTGATATTCATAATAAATATCTTCATCACAATGTGATCCTGCTGGTTTTTGTTTAAAATGATGGTATAACTGAGGTCGATATATACAAGCATATCATGTAATATCTACAGTTTATCTCTAAAAATGTATCAAAGGGAAAACTTGAAGAGTGGAAGAATATTCCTGGGTGATTTCTTTTTTTTTTTTGCTTCCCTCTGGGAAAAATAAACCCTGCATGGATATTTGGTAGTAGAGTGACTTCAAAATACTGCCGATATGAGACCTCATTCCGTAACGCACAGCACAGATATTTCAGCTCCAGATTTTATTAGGAGATAAACTGACCAGTTTCTGCTGTAACAAATTTAGAGGATAGGTTTCCAGTAACCTTTTAATCAAAACAGACGGGATGTAAAGGTGAGCGTGGCCTAAGGTACGGAGCGGCTTTTGGGAAGAAGAAGAAGAAAAAAAAAAAAAAAAAAAAAAGCACTTTAATTTTGAAAATAAAAATAAATAATTTTAAAAAAAAAGGTCGGCAACAGTGGAGCGCGGTGGAGCCCTGTGATAAACCTCTTGCAGATATAGTCAGCCAGCCAAACCATCCTGTCAGATCAGTGCCTGAGGAGAGGCAGAGGGGGGAGAGAGAGGCGGCGGGAAGGGGAAGAGAGCAAAACACGGGTGAAAAGGGTCAGCAGGGAGGAAGGCTAAACCCCAGAAGCGAGCAAAAGATTGTGTGCGCAGCGCATTTATATTTCAGCATGCGTGAGTGTGTGTGTGTGTGTGTGTGTGTGTGTGTGTGTGTGTGTGTGTGTGTGTATATATGTGTGTGTCAACCCCAACTGGGCAGACATTTACTTGACATGCTGATAGGGATTTAAGCAGTGGGTGGGTGGTGTGTCTGACCAAGGTGAGTGAATGAGCAGAGAAGGGGAGCTTGGTGGGGATCGGAGGATGATAGGAGGCGGAGGAGGGGGGGGGGGGGTTCGGGGTGGGGGGGGTGGGGTGCAGACCAGAGGGGCTCACAAAACTGCCGTTACTAAGCTTGATTTCAGCGCGAGTTGAGACGATTAGTAGACGGAGGCAGAAATGAGGAGGAAAACACGGGGGTAAGGGAGGTGGGTTGTTGTGGGAGAGCCCTCCAGGCTATGGGAGAGAAGGGGGACTAGTCTATTGAGGTGATGAGGGGAAAGCGGGTCTTTCTTTCAGACAGTCTAATGAAGCATAAGTCCCCGATGAAGAATGGAGGCAGGCTACCGCAGGGTGGGTATGCTCGAGTCTCTGCTCCCCTCCATCTCTCCCCTTTTTTCCACATCCTTCCTCTCCTCTCCTCTCCTCTCCTCTCCTCTCCTCTCCTCTCCTCTCCTCTCCTCTCCTCGTGCGCTGCGGTCCCTCCTCTTAAAGGGCTTACACTGTTTATTTCAAAGAGGCGTAATGCGCCGCAAGCACACACGCACTCGCCTCTTCAGATGATTTGATGAAATGGCAGTGATACAGTGGCCGGCCGCCTTTCACCAATAAAGAGGATTGCTATTGATGGGCGGCTTCATCAAGAAAATGTGACGCGTGGCGGGGTGGGGGGGGGGGGGGGGGGGCACCATATGAAATTAGCAAATGGCTCAGCCTAAGATAGAGTGCGCTTGTATCGCAACAGAATTTTTGGATTTGGACATTTTTCAAAACGGGATGATTTCAAAGGATTTCCGTTTGGATCCAGCCAAAGCGTTCGCGTGTAACGAACGACACAGATTTGTGATTCACGTACGGTGAACCCCGAGCCGACATGTGAAATTACAGGAGGCAGCAGACTGAGACAGACAGGGGGGCTGTCAAAGTGTCTGACTGGGTTTGGCTGTTTTTGGCTCGGGGGGTGGGGTGGGGGGTGGGGGGGTGGGGGGTGTTGTTTGACCAGGGTGTTTGAGTGTGGGCTGCAGGACTGGTTTCCTGGCTCGATTTGGCTCAGGGCCCGGCTGGAGACTGGCCAGCGGCTGACTGAAGGGGGGGGGGGGGGGGGGTTGGGTTCCCCTGCTTCTCAGCTCAAGTTGTCCCTGAAGCGAAGCAATAAGGAGCAGCTTATAAAATAAGCAAACACGGAGGCAGCTTACCGACAGTCAGCCAGCCAGCCGGGGACGTAACGGCAGATGAACCACACACACACACACACACACACACACACACACACACACACACACACATACACACACACACACATACGCACCCCTCTACGCTGCACTGATATACCCCCCCCCACACACACACACACACACACACGCACCCCTGACCTTGACCCTTGAGGTCCCTTCTAACCGGTTTCTGAATGGAAGTCAGTGCAGCTGGGGCGTCTAGCCAAGAACTAACCGCAACCCCCCCGCTCCCCCTCTGCACAGACCCCTGGTCCCCTAATCACGCCGCCCGTTCCCACGCTCGACGACCGGGGACGCCGTCTCTGCATCTGAATGGCGCAATTTAATATTCATGCGGAGCGCCACGGTCCGGTTTCTAAGGGCAACAACAATCCACCAGGGTTTTCTGTGGTTTGTACGAATTACCTGCCGAACATTAATACCAATGTTCTTCAATGTAATTCAGGGGGAGCTTTTCTTTGATTCCGCACAATATCATTCCTCTCCGCGTTACGCTTTCGCACTGCAATCCGCAGCCTCACTCGATGGCGCTCGCTCATATAAACCATTCAGCCTGAGCGCATACATACGCTGTATAATGAATGTGTAAGGGTGTGTGTGTGTGTGTGTGTGTGTGGGTGCTCATACGCGTCATTGAGGGGGTTCAACCCCATCCACCTTCACATTTTCATTACGGCCAAATCTCAGGCCTGTGCTACAGCGGCGTGGCCTTTTGCAGGCGAGCAGGCAGTTTAATCACACATACAGCACTACTCCATTTTCATTTCCTTTTCATACAGCCTCCATTCCACTACGGCTTCATAATTCTCCCCTCAGAGCTGTCTAGCCCGTCTGAGTGTTTGCAGCCTGTTGAAATGACATAATCAGTGACTTGGATAAATGCCGGACTGTTTTTTTTTTTCCCTGAGTCTATAATCAGACTTGGGGCTCAGTGTTGCAGCTCCGACGGAAACAGCAGCAGCAACACTTGACTCAGGAATTGCTTCCCGAGGAGGGTAGTTTCACACAAGGAATTTGGTTGAGTGTCAATGGAATTCATTTATTTTGGTCGACCAAGTGCATCTCGACAAATGCGAGGGCCGCTGTTGCTTAGAGGAGCGGGAAAAAGTGCAGCGAAAATAAACTAAATATGGATCGTTTAATTACAGATTTACGTCTTAATTGTCAGGATTATTGGAGAGATTGCAAATACAAAATGTCAAAGCGTTTTTTGGCAGAAATAACGGGCAGAATATTCAACTTTTATTGCAAAACAAAGTAATGAGCATTGTTATTTATATATATTCCATATATTCCTATATATGCATGGAAAATGTGGATTAAAAAAGACTTTTCTGATCATTTGGGCTCAGCAGCCTTTTCAAAATTAAATTTATAATATCACCTCTACATAACGAAACTACTCCAACGTCACATGAGGTAATTGACCAAATGACCTATTGTCCTGTATTTTTGAAAGTTATCGTCCAACCGCCTATTCAAATTTCACTTTTTTTTTAATAAAATTCGAACGATGAAGTGTTTCGAGACAGAAGCGATCGCTTATTTGTCTCAAAAGAGAGACAGGCGTGGAGCGGGCCAGGGCGAATTGAGCGACGGCTGTAAAATGCTTTCAGCAACTATTACTTCAGAGGGTGGAACACATTCAATCAATACCTAAGCAAATAAAAAGCAGTGGGCAGTCTGGATGAGAAAAGCTGCAGCGGACTGGGCGACAATCACACACACACACACACGCACACACACACACACACACACACACACACACACACACACAAATGAAGTATCCACAAACCTCTCCACCAAAATTATTCCTAAACACATGGCTTTGCCAAAACATATCCAAATTTTGATCTTCATTCTTCACGTCGGGAGATCGCTCCACCCTCACTAAATCACGTTTTTTTTAATCACGCAATGTTATTATTAACATAAGGATGCTACTGTTCTTTTCTTAAAATGTATAATTTAGACAGATGCCTGTCGTTCGTGTAATCAGGAAATATCCGTAAAAGTAATTTGGTTATAAATCCTCACGCATAGGAGGCATGTGGAAACAGTCCTATATATATATAGATATATATCTATATATCTATATATATATGTGACTTTGCTGCTGAAGGTCTTTGGACTTGAGGCCAATTAGAATAAGTAGAGTGGATACTGTGCTCCGACATGAAAACACACACGCTACTATATTCATGCGCATGCAGTGCGTCCACCTAAAGCAAGGTCTACTGTGCCACCCTGCCGGCACTCTTTGTGTTGAATTATGCATAATTGCGGCGCACACACACACACACACACACACACACACACACACACACACACACACACATGGCTATAACTGTTATTAGCATAAAAGCTTTCTGCAGGAGATGGTGTTGGGGTGCGTGTCCTTTTTTTTCCTTCCTGAGAGGAAGAGTGAATGGACACATTCCCACCGCCGCGATATGGATTAGCATGCGCGTGTGTTCATACGGTATATATGTGTGTGTGTGTGTGTGTGTGTGTGTGTGTGTGTGTGTGTGTGTGTGTGTGTGTGTGCATTAGCGCGTATGGAACAGTTATGGCGGCTGACTAGCATACGTGGTCGGGTGTTATGTGCTTCATAAAACATGCGCGTTTGATCCGAATATGCAAATCAGGAATAAAGCGACTCCACCCACTTTATCCCCCAATAAGCAGACAAACTAGCCTTTCTTCTTGGACAGACTTAACACCCACCTCCCTTCGTTTGTCCTCCACCCCTCTCCCTCCACCAAGAGAACCCCACCCATACAGTGCCCACACGTACATCCTCATTCATACGACAGGTTTAAATTGTTTCTTTTTGCCTCTTTTATTTTCTGTCTTCTGCTTGTCGACCTGGTTTGCTAACTCATTTCTGAAACTTGCAAAGCGAACCCTAACTTCCACAAGCTATATTTACCTGGGAGAAAGAAAAAAAAATGGCTTAATATAAATAGTCGAGTTACAGAACAAATAAAGAAGATAAATTCAATAAATGAGCGCGTCTGGGTTGTTGTCGAGAGCAGATTTGAACCTTCCTGTAAGTGTTCTTGACAAAATGACTGTCTGCAGCCCCTCCAGGCTAACTGCAGCTAGCGCGGGCACTTTAACCTGCTCTCCACCTCAGCCTCATCAGTGTCACTGTGGGCTGATTAGACAGCGAAGCTTGATTAAAAGTCTGATAGAGATGACAATAAGAGCCTTTTGTGGATTTGGCAAATGACAGCGGGTGTTTGGGGGAGGGGGGGGGGGGTGTTTACCGCACGACTTAATAAGATAATATGTTTCCAAAAATCTCCACGCGGCATTTAAGGGCAGAACACAGCCCGTAATTTGCTGTACCGTAAGCAACTATTGAGAAATATTAGCCCTTTTTTTTTTTTTGCCGTTGAGCACGTTGTCCTCCAGTCCTTGCTGTGAAGTTCAAAGCCACAGATAGCGTACAGCAGGTCTTCAGAGTGGATGATAGTCCTATTTCACAGGATACAGACAATTCCACCGAATCGCTCTCTCCAATAATTAGCACTGACAGGTGATAACGGCCACGAATGCCACGGGAGTTCACAATGAAACGGACAATTGCGCCAACACACAACTACACGCCAGAGGATCACACACACACACACACACACACACACACACAGACATAAACACGCACATGTCAATGCACAACAGCAGCAACAGAGGCTCCATCAGCACAGCTAACACCACATTAAGACCATAAAGCACCGATACATCTCCTGTTCCACGTACACAGCCCGTATCCTGCTGCTTCTGCACTGATACCCCTGATCCCCCTGCGCTTTGACAAGGCGTAATAAAGCCTGTATGAAGCGCCGCATTGTGTGGGGAGAACACAATGTTGCATGCTGAGTGCTGTGAGAAGGGCGTACACCGGTGGGTCCCACGGCGCAGCAGCGCACCAGGGCCTATAGCAGGGAGTGCCGAGCATGCTAATGAGGTCATTATGTTATGCCTCTCCCTCGCGCCTGCTCCCCTTTACAGTGTGGGCTTTGCCTGTCAGAGGAGGCAGGGCACCCTGGTAATGCAGCCAACCACAGATGTCACATATGGCACAATGAGAAGACACACGAGCGTCTCTGAATGAGTCGCGGAGAGAGAAAGACGGGGCGCCGCTCCGTTTTTTTTTGCTTTTTTTTCAGCTGGCATCAAAAGCGAGAGCACGCCACCAATGATTTGCATAAGGTGAGCTTAAAGCAGAGTAAAGAGGAGGGCAACAACAGGCAACATTCATTTGCTAATTGTTCCTGCTGTGTATTCAATCACGCAACCGCGCTGGGTTGTGCATCCTTCTGCTTTTTTTTTTTTTTTTTCCTTCCCTTTTTCTCTTTTACGCTGGCGCTATTATTTACAACCGAGGGGGAGGGGCTAAGTATCAAACACATGCAAATGCAATTACAAGATATTTCCATAGCCGTTAACGATTAGAAGGGCAGATGGCAAACAGCGGGCATTAAAAAAAGCGACCGAGCGCCATCTTGGCTGAGGAGACAGCTGGCAGACAGGAATCGGCCATTTTGTAAGCATGGGTCGCTGCCAGGCTGAGGCATAGAGAGGTGCCAGTCTCTCTCTCGCTCTCTCTCTCTCTCTCTCTCTCTGTCTCTGTCTCTCTCTCTCTCTCTCTCTCGCCGTGTGCCAGGAGATTGGCAGGCGAGGGGGATTTGTGCTTTAGTACCCTCCCCGGTATCGGCGACAACAAGGAGCTCCTCCAACAAGCCAGTGACAGTGTGATCACAGCCCAGGGCTGCTGTTCGAAGCTGACTGAGGAGATCAAGTACAACATAATGTTCCCTTTAAAAAACGCACACACACATAATAATGTAACGGGGGGAAGGGGGGGGGGGTATTGCTGTTATTCTTCTTACTTAGTTCAATATGGCTCTCAGAATGATATAACTGGTTTTATTTGCCATAAAACAAGCAATTAAATGAAGACATTGTACTCACCAGGTGGTATGAATCCGGCTCGCTCTGGAAGTCGTCGTGCTTTGGAAACGAGCGCTCATCTGTCCTGTAACGTCTTGCTGTTTTTTCAGCCGGATGTTTCTCCCACAGCGTGTGAAAAAAAAAAAAAAAAAAAAAAAAAGCCTTTTCTACTGAAGGCGTTCGCCTCTACAACTGAAGCCAGGTATCTTCATTCCTGAAGATTTGACAATTTGCTTTAGTCGCCACCAATTTTGATAAAACATCTAAAGAGCGAGTTTCTTTGTGACGGAGAAGGGGGGTGGTGGGGGGGGGGTGGGGGGGGTGGTGGTGGTGGAGGAGGTGGGGGTTGAGCAGGTACAACAACTACTGTCCTTTTCATCTCTCATTCAATTAGCAGCCATTCACTTCTGCTTTCATGGGATCCCAGCTGCACAGCGGTAAGTGGACTTCAGGTGCTATTTCCACACACACGGGGAGAGAGAGAGGGGGAGAGAGAGAGAGAGAGAGAGCGAGGAGGAGAGAGAGAGAGAGAGAGAGAGGTATGAAAGCTGGGGGCCCGCCTTCCCTTCTTCCACCTTATAGATCAATACTGCACTGCCATATCCTCTGATGGGAGCTGCTGTAGAGAGGGTGAGAAAATCTAAGGCGAAAAGACAGGTTGCGTCTGATACTGTCGATGAGAGAAAAAGTTCAAATTGTCCTTTCATCCCGGCTCGCGAGATGTTAGGAATATTGTGCGCTACGCGCTCGGAAGTGGGACTGAGCAGAAACATCCTGTGCACCGTCTCCGATGGCTCCTTTTCAAACGGTTCAGGTGGAATGAGTAATAAGAGGGAGGGAGCAGGGGAAGAAAAGCGACCTTCGACGTCCCGTCTTATTCTTCTTCCATTTTCTCCCCCCCCCCACCACCACCACCCGCCTTTCCCTGTCTCCGTGTCTCTCTGACAAAGTTTTATCAAGTGGTGTGTTGGACGCAGCAAAAAAAAAAAAAAAAAAAAAAAAACCCTCCGGCTGAACCACACACAAAGACTCTCTTTCTCTCTGTCTCTTCAACTCTTCCCTTTTTCTCTCTATTTTACACACACATGTGCACCTTCTGACACACACACTGCGTGTGGGGGGCGGGTTAGGGCCCTGGCCCTGGCTGGTGCTGGGACTGGTTGGAGAAATAGATAGAAAGAGAGATGGAGAGAGGAGCTGGGAGCAGTGGTGGTTGTTGGTCCCTGGGCTCCGAGGCCTGCAGGCGGGTGCTGGGCAACCTCTGCTAGCCTCTCTCCTCCGTATTGATTTCTGCTGCTCCGCGCTGCTCCGCTCTGCCGCGGAGGCTCCTAGCCGGCGGGGATGAGAGCTCGGCTCACCCGCTCTCACCTGCCTCTCTCCTGGCTTGGCTGGCCTAGCCTGCCCACTCTGCCGCAGCTTTGGCTGGCCCCTGCCGGCTCACCGGGACCCCTGTATGCAGCGCCGGGGCCACAGGAGGAGGGCAGCCAGAGAGCCCATGGCGATCCGCAGCTGTGTTCACCTGCTCTGGGTTCACCCGCTTCCAACCACCTCTTCGAACTGCTTCCATCCTTCTGTCCTTCCATCCTTCCACCCACTCTGCTTCTCGTTTTCCCTCCTCCACTGCCTCCTCCTCCTCCTCCTCCTCGTCTTCCTGCTGTACACAAACAACCAGAGACAGAGATGGAGAAAAAAAAAACAAGTTAATCTTAACTTTCAGCATTTTACCCACTCTGAATGTCAATCCCCGTCTTTGATCAGCGAGAAGTCGGGGGGGTGAGGATTCTGGCATCCTCTCTCAGCCGGTAATGTGAACCTGCTAACCTTAGAGAGACGAAACTGCAGGGATCGGAGGCCTGAGAGTTAAGTGTGTCAGACGGAGAGATACTGTCTGCCAAAGGTACTCTCAGCTATTAGATGTTGATGTGCTGCAGATAGCAAAATATGGCAAGAGTGGGGCCCATTATAAAAATCACCACTGCGTCAATAAGAATACATTAGAAATATTTTCAGGAAAAGTTTCTCTTAAACAACCACCTTCTTTTTTTCTCTCTCAAGCCCACGGAGTTGTATATTTATTTGCCCTTGTGGTTATAAATAACAAAAGCAACAATTATAACTGACAGGATATTTCAAACTACCTTTCCCCTCACCCCTCTCTCCCTCTCTCTCTCTCTCTCTCTCTCTCTCTCTCTCTCTCTCTCTCTCTCTCTCTTTGCGCCATAGTGAGTGTGAAGGAATGGAAATGTTTTGGCCAGACCAGTGGTGCTCTATAGAAACTTTGTCAAAGAAAACATCTCAGCTTTTGTATCATCCAGAATTATTCAAATGGGTTCAGGAGCCCTCTTCTTATGATAATAGCAGTTGGGGGGGGGGGGGACATTTCTTTGAGGATTCATGGTCCCATTGTGCTCCTCGACAAGAGAAAGAGCCGAGGCCAAATTCAACCCCCACTACCACCACCACCGCCGCAAAAACAACCACGCGGCCTCTAAAACAACCCTCGCCACGGCCACCACAGAGCTGTGACAGCCCTTCTGTCCACCTCCCTCTCACCCCTCTGCAGGCCGGGGAAAAAAAAAAAAAAAAGAGAGACTAAAACCATACGGGGCCGACTGCCAGGGGAATAGAGAAGTAAAGTGCGGAGGTTTAGAGCCGGTGGGCTGCTGGCAAGGCTTTGGGAGTTAGAGCTGTTAAGGAAAGAGCAGAGGGGGTGCGGTGGGGGGGTTACACTGTTGGGACAAGAGAACCAAGTTTGGGAGAAGAGGGCGGGGGGGGGGGGAGTTGAGTTAGGGGGGACATGGATGGGGACCGGGGGTGGCGGTGCAATGTCTCAGACACAATAATACTATTCATGGGCTCAGACATGGGTGTTAACTCCCCTCTGACAGAGCACAATGGGACTCGGCGGCATTCAGGCAGCCTTGGTGATATTGTTAGTTCAGGGCTGCATTCTCCCTGCCGCAGGATAGAGCGCCTGCATTGTACCCGTCCGGCAGGATGGATGGAGGGAGGTTTTGAGAGGTGAAAGGCAAAGAAAGAGAGAACAGTACGTTTGTCTATCTGTCAGTGTGCTGACGGAGCGAGGGGCAGAGGGAACAGAGGGCGGGGAGGGGGAGGCGGCGGAGGCGGGGTGGTGGTGGCGTTGGGGGGGTGTTGTGCCCCATGGCATTGGACTTGTTTGTTTCAAGGCGGGAAAAAAAAAAAAGAAAAAAAAAAGGAGAAACTGACACTAAAAGAGGCCGCGCAATAAATCGTAGAGCTAAAGAGGCATTAAATAAAAAGGGGGTGGGGAGGTAGACGATGAGAGGAAGATATGGCGACATTTTTATAGGGAAAAAGAAAACCACGCGGTGGGTTTGCATGCTGCTTCACAGTTTTAAGCAGGCATTTTGTGCCTCAAAAGAGGGAGAGCAGAAAAATGAGAACTGTGGTTGCTGCCGTTTGCGACTCGGGTGAGGTTACATCCAACTACCACGAGACCTCCTTCTCCAGAGGAGCACAGAGGGGATGCAGTGTGCGATTGTAAGGGAGAAGAACCGGCACAGTAGCATTGGGGGAACGACACGAAGTCAGGTTTCCATCCAGCTGCAAGCACAGATTTGAACTGGGTTTGATGTGCGTTTCCATCCATTACGGTTATGTGAATATTTGGAGTATGTTGTGTAAATCTGCTGCTTGTCCTAATATTATATTACATTAAATATTGGTTTTGGGATTGTTGCTTTCTGGGCTCCGGGATATTGCGATGAGCACTTTTGACCGTATTTTGATGTCACGCGGAAAAAACATGTTTCTATGATTAACGGAGAAAATGATCAGCTGCGGCCCTAAAATCGCGGCAGGCACGAAAGTATGCCGAGCTCTACTAAACAAGTGCGTCTTCCTCGTTGACGTGTCACATACAAAAGGGAACGCCGTGTTGCCACGAGGGCTCACGGACGCCTCGTGAAATTCCTTTGGATGCTGCAGTCACTGAACGTCTGCCTCCCGCAAGAACACTTAGAAAAACAGCAGATCTGAGGCACTACGGTACGGATGAAAAGGACAGAGATATAAAAGGATGCGGTATGCAAGTATCTAATCACCGACTCGCTAGACATGATGACACACAACGTGCATTTGCGCACACACACACACACACACACACACACACACACACATAGACTATCACTGCTCCTTCTGCACAGAACAACCTGCTTTCATGAACAGTACTTTGTTTGTTTCCCCTCTGGTAAACTCTGACCAACCGTTCCCATAGCAACCTTACCTACTCGTTCCTGGTGTGATTGTGTGTGTGTGTGTGTGTGTGTGTGTGTGTGTGTGTGTGTGTGTGTGTGTGTGTGTGTGTGTGTGTGAAAGAAGAAAAAAAAAAGAGAGCGAGAGAGATTTGTGGGGTTGTGTGGAGGTTTAGAGCATGACTTCCTGATCTTAATACAATACATGTGCCTGTGTGTGTGTGTGTGTGTGTGTGTGTGTGTGTGTGTGTGTGTGTGTGTGTGTGTGTGTGTGTGTGCACCCAAAGCTTTCAGAAATGTTCCCCTTTTCCTACACATATGCATTCCCTCTCAGCAGTCTGGACCTCCTCCTCAGAGAAGGGAAGAGCCAGCGGTGGGATGCTGGGGTGTCAGGCAGGCAGGGGGCATGGCTCTCGTCAGGGGGCTAATGCCCTTCAGTAGCGGCTGGGGTAGGTAGGGTACTGCCCTTTGTCCCCGGTGGGGGGATTACACCGGTCAGCCGGCACAGACAATGTACCACCCTCCTGGAATGGGAGGACCAACGTGCTCTCTACCAATGATAGGGGCAGTCAACTGATCACTAACTTAATTAAGGACAGAGGGAAGCAAGAGAGGAGGAGGAAGGGTGATGCAGGAGACGGAGAGCGAGAGGGGTTGAGGGGGAAGTAGAGCTATGGGGCAATAAAAAAAAAAAATAAAAAAAAAGGGGATAAAGAAAATAAAGTGAGAGTGGAAGAAAGCGATGCAAGGGAGCAGAGGGACACGCTAAAATAAGAAGAGGCATGGAGTTAAAAAGAGAGCAATGGGAAGAGGCGGAGGGGGGGGGGGGGGGGGGGGGGGTGGGGGGGGGGGGGGGGGGGGGGAACACAAGGCTTCTCTAGCACAGGATTAGGGGAGGGAGATGAAAGGATCAGATCTAACAGAGGACAGGGAAAGAGCCAGGAGAGATGGCCAGAGGAGGGAGGCCGGCGACTTAAACTCAAAGCAAGGAAATCAAGTAGAAGAGAGCGAGAAAGAAGAGAGCTCAGGTGTCTATGACCTCGAGGCACTGCTGGAAAAGGCCTTCTTTCTTTTTTTTCTTCTTCTCCTTCTTCTTTACAACAAGCGCTACACAATGTTAAAACTCCCCCTTATTTATGCCACAGCACACACACCTATTCAAATCCGAAGACAATGCAGCAGATAATTCTATTACCGGGCGACTTTAACAGAGGATATTTAGGGGACAGTTAGCCGGCCCAGGTAGCGTAGCTCAGGCCCACTGCAGACAGATATGGCTCTGCAATACTTAACAACAGGGATTTGGCAGCACTGTTGATTGAACATGCCAAATCCCATTTGTCGGAGGACTGTGCGCGTTTGTATCGACACTCTGTAACCTTGTGGCTCCGTAAAAGGAGACCTCAGTATGTGTGTGTGTGTGTGTGTGTGGTGTGTGTGTGTGTGTGTGTGTTTTACTGGCGGGCAGGCAGGTGGGTGGCACTGTTCAGCTGGATAGGTGCTTCTCCCCTTCATCTATGCTCCTCACCATCCCCTTCATCATTCCATCTTCACTTTGCTGTCTGCCTCGATTCCCTCTCTTCACAAAAAAAGGGTGACAAGAAAGAGATAGAGAGGGTTTCTCACACTCCTTTTCTTGCTTTCCCTCCCTCCCATCCTCCCCCTTCCCTCCCTCCGCTCCTTCCATCCCCTATGGTAGAGCTGCCAGACAGGAGTGCTCAGCAGCTCTCCGAACGTTATTGATCCTGAGAGCAAGCCGGCCAGGGAGTTGGTGTCTCTCTCTCTCTTTCTCTCTTTCTCTCTTTCTCTCTCTCTCCTCCCTCCATCACACCCTCATCCCCCACCACAACCCGCAACTTTTTTCCTCCCTCCCTGCCCGCCTCTACTTCATTTATCAAGGTTAAAGAACTCTTATAAAAAAGGGAAGAGGGGGTCGCCTGGATGTTATCTGACTTCATGAAAGAAATCCCCTCAGGCCACTCCACTAGAGGAGGATGCTCTTTGCCAGACCCAACTCTACACACACACACACACACACACACACACCACACACACAACACGCAGTGGCACCAAGCGGCTGCCCACTCATAGCTAGTCAGAAATAGAAAGTAGCATGTCCAGTTTGGTACACAGCAACAGGGCAATCAGAAATAGAAATGAAGAGGATGGTATGAATGGACAAGGGAGGAGGAAATTAGAAAATTAGTCACTGTGTGTTACCCAACGAGGTCAAACATGAGCATTACAGCGACACTTTTTTCTTAGAAGGCACAATTTAGAGTTTTGTATCATTTATAAGCCGCTAATAACAAAAACTTTTGGGTTGCCAGTTGCACTGAACGCTCTTTTTTCCAGAAGGTGGTTGAGCGGGTACTTTCAGCTGCAGCAGTAGTATGAGATTTTTCACAACCTGGCCACACAAATCAGTTGTAAAAACAAGATATAAATTGGCAAAACTTCAGGTAATCGATTAATTGTCTACATTTCTACGGATAAATGCCACAAGCTTCTCAAATGTGAATATTTTTGTTGGTTTTTCTTTAAATGATAATAAACGGACTACTCGCTTAATTAACCCATCCCCTTTAATTACCATTGCTAATCAAGCTCTCCAACCTGGTACAGCTATGCAGTTAGCAATGATAACAAAGTGGCAGATTTAGCGCATAGCACGCTTAATTCTTATTAAGTTTGAGACAATTGGTCAGTGACTTCACACAGAGATAGCCAAAAGCAGGTTATCCTTTCTAGCCGGCGAACATCAATTTTTCCATATGAAATAATTGAACTCATCAGTTGTAGCTAACGCTAGCTAGCTAGCTAGCTAAATAAGCTAACGTTAGCTTCACGAGTTGGTTGAAACAGCCCTCCCCGGGTTGACTTTTTAATGTTACCGGCCGACTCGTTTTGAAACAAGAGCCTTGTAACAAAATATTTAGTAATTTACTCACACTCTTGCTCCAGTCCACCCTCCAAAATATGAATATTACTAATTACTAATCGCTGTTTGAGAGAGGGGGTTTTTGTCAACACACGATTTCTTATTTTCTGACATTTTACAGACTAAACAATCAAATTTAATTGAGAAAAAAATATGAATCAATAGCTGCAGCCCAAGTTATTTATATTTATGCATATAACAAGTATTTAAGCATTGGTTCATTATGTATTAACATACTTAAAAGCCATCTCTATAAAGGGTACTTTACA
>NW_027176560.1:35000-40717 GCF_023349555.1 Cebidichthys violaceus | reverse complement strand
AGCCCAAGGGATGCTCTGGAAGAGGCCCACCCGGAAAAAGTGCTGTTTTCCGGGTGTGGGTGAGATGAGAGTGGGGGTGCTTTCCACGCCCGAATTTACCCTTTCTCACCATCCGTTTTTCGGGCCCTTTTGTGGGAGTGTTGGGGGGAGCCCAGGGGATGCTCTGGAGGTGAGTCACCCGGAAAAAGTGCTGTTTTCCGGGCGTGAGCGAGATGTGTGTCTGGGTGCTTTTCAGCCCGAACTTACCCTTTCCCACCCTCTTTTTTTCGGGTCATTTTGTGGGAGTGTTGGGGGGAGCCCAAGGGATGCTCTGGAAGAGGCCCACCCGGAAAAAGTGCTGTTTTCCGGGTGTGGGTGAGATGAGAGTGGGGGTGCTTTCCACGCCCGAATTTACCCTTTCTCACCATCCGTTTTTCGGGCCCTTTTGTGGGAGTGTTGGGGGGAGCCCAGGGGATGCTCTGGAGGTGAGTCACCCGGAAAAAGTGCTGTTTTCCGGGCGTGAGCGAGATGTGTGTCTGGGTGCTTTTCAGCCCGAACTTACCCTTTCCCACCCTCTTTTTTTCGGGTCATTTTGTGGGAGTGTTGGGGGGAGCCCAAGGGATGCTCTGGAAGAGGCCCACCCGGAAAAAGTGCTGTTTTCCGGGTGTGGGTGAGATGAGAGTGGGGGTGCTTTCCACGCCCGAATTTACCCTTTCTCACCATCCGTTTTTCGGGCCCTTTTGTGGGAGTGTTGGGGGGAGCCCAGGGGATGCTCTGGAGGTGAGTCACCCGGAAAAAGTGCTGTTTTCCGGGCGTGAGCGAGATGTGTGTCTGGGTGCTTTTCAGCCCGAACTTACCCTTTCCCACCCTCTTTTTTTCGGGTCATTTTGTGGGAGTGTTGGGGGGAGCCCAAGGGATGCTCTGGAAGAGGCCCACCCGGAAAAAGTGCTGTTTTCCGGGTGTGGGTGAGATGAGAGTGGGGGTGCTTTCCACGCCCGAATTTACCCTTTCTCACCATCCGTTTTTCGGGCCCTCTTGTGGCAGTGTTGGCAGGGGCCTAGGGGATGCGGTGGAGGTCAAAGATCCGGGAAATGTGCCCCCTTTCCCTGGTAAATGACGTCCAGGGCGCTGTCCGTGGTGCTGTCCATGGTGCTGATGTTGCTACGTGAGCTAATGCCCGGAAAAAGCGCCCTAAACTGGGATGATGAGAGAGAGAGAGAGAGAGAGAGAGAGAGAGAGAGAGAGAGAGAGAGAGAGAGAGAGAGAGAGAGAGAGGGCATGGAGCAGCAGTCGGAGGCATCCCAGGGAGAGAGGCATGCTCTGGGGCACGAAAATCCCGGAAAAAGGAAGAAAAAGGGAAAAAAAACCCAGCCGCGTATGTGACGTGACTCTAGGCAACACGAAGCGCTGAAGGCTTCAGCGCTTCGTTGAGTCGCAAGAGTTCCAGGGGCGTAAAAGTCAGAAAAACGCCAAAGTGTCTCTAGGCAACACGAAGCGCTGAAGGCTTCAGCGCTTCGCTGACTCGCAAGAGTTCCAGGGGCGTAAAACCCAGCAAAACGCCAAAGTGTTTCTAGGCAACACGAAGCGCTGAAGGCTTCAGCGCTTCGCTGACTTGCAAGAATTCCAGGGGCGCGAACCTCCAAAAAACGACAGAGTGTCTCTAGGCAAAAACCAATAAGCGCTGAAGCCTTCAGCGCTTATTGGTTTTTGCCTATCCCGATGTGACCACTTTTGGTAGGGGGTAACCAAGCCACCTTGCGCACATTTTGTGAAACCGGTTTTTCAAAAATCTGTCTATCATGAAAAGACAGCGACAGCTTTACTACAAGAAGGCCGGAAAAGTGAAGGCACCACGGAGATAATTTCGGCCCGACTCCCGGTTACCAGGGCGGCAAAGACAGGCGACAACGCGGAAGTACTTTATCCGATTTAAAGCCATTATGCTCGGCCTATGTGATCCGATTTTTTGACGGACAACAGCGGTGTGTTGCGGACGTCTCTTCCCCGCGAATGGAGCGTTCTGGCTGGGCCTGGGAGATCCGAGTTTTGACGGACAACAGCGGAGTGTTGCGGGGAAGCGCTGCCTTAGAAAATGACTTTCAAACGGATTAACTGATTATGTTAACGGCCTCTTTACGCGCGTCCTCCAGGCAGTTACAACGACTGTTTCTGGAGGAGGCTTTGCCTCGGATTGTGAATTTAAAACGGATTGACAGATGACGTTAACGGCCTCTTTACGCACGTCCTCCAGACAGTTATAGCGACTGTTTCTGGAGGAGGCTTTGCCTCGGATTGTGAATTTAAAACGGATTGACAGATGACGTTAACGGCCTCTTTACGCACGTCCTCCAGACAGTTATAGCGACTGTTTCTGGAGGAGGCTTTGCCTCGGATTGTGAATTTAAAACGGATTGACAGATGACGTTAACGGCCTCTTTACGCGCGTCCTCCAGACTGTCACAGCGGCTGTTTGTGGAGGATTTTTGACCCAGCATTATGTCAATAAAACGGATTAAATTATGATGTGTACGGCCTCTTTACGCACGTCCTCCAGACAGTTACAGCGACTGTTTCTGGAGAATGCTTTCCCTCAGATTGTGAATTTAAAACGGATTGACAGATGACGTTAACAGCCTCTTTACGCACGTCCTCCAGACAGTTATAGCGGCTGTTTGCGGAGGATTTTTGACCCAGCATTATGTCAATACAACGGATTAAATTATGATGTGTACGGCCTCTTTACGCACGTCCTCCAGACTGTCACAGCGACTGTTTCTGGAGAATGCTTTTCCTCAGATTGTGAATTTAAAACGGATTGACAGATGACGTTAACAGCCTCTTTACGCACGTCCTCCAGACAGTTATAGCGGCTGTTTGCGGAGGATTTTTGACCCAGCATTATGTCAATACAACGGATTAAATTATGATGTGTACGGCCTCTTTACGCACGTCCTCCAGACTGTCACAGCGACTGTTTCTGGAGGATGCTTTCCCTCAGATTGTGAGCTCAAAACGGATTGACAGATGACAATAACAGCCTCTTTACGCACGTCCTCCAGACAGTTATAGCGGCTGTTTGTGGAGGAGGCTTTGCCTCGGATTGTGAATTTAAAACGGATTGACAGATGACGTTAACGGCCTCTTTACGCTCGTCCTCCAGACAGTTATAGTGGCTGTTGCTGGAGGATGTTTCGCCTCACATTGTGAGCTTTAAACGGACTCTCTCGCCACATTAACGGCCTCTTTACGCACGTCCTCCAGACAGTTATAGCGACTGTTTCTGGAGGAGGCTTTGCCTCGGATTGTGAATTTAAAACGGATTGACAGATGACGTTAACGGCCTCTTTACGCACGTCCTCCAGACAGTTATAGTGGCTGTTGCTGGAGGATGTTTCGCCTCACATTGTGAGCTTTAAACGGACTCTCTCGCCACATTAACGGCCTCTTTACGCACGTCCTCCAGACAGTTATAGCGACTGTTTCTGGAGGAGGCTTTGCCTCGGATTGTGAATTTCAAACGGATTGACAGATGACGTTAACGGCCTCTTTACGCACGTCCTCCAGACAGTTATAGCGGCTGTTGCTGGAGGATGTTTCGCCTCACATTGTGAGCTTTAAACGGACTCTCTCGCCACATTAACGGCCTCTTTACGCACGTCCTCCAGACAGTTATAGCGACTGTTTCTGGAGGAGGCTTTGCCTCGGATTGTGAATTTCAAACGGATTGACAGATGACGTTAACGGCCTCTTTACGCACGTCCTCCAGACAGTTATAGCGGCTGTTGCTGGAGGATGTTTCGCCTCACATTGTGAGCTTTAAACGGACTCTCTCGCCACATTAACGGCCTCTTTACGCACGTCCTCCAGACAGTTATAGCGACTGTTTCTGGAGGAGGCTTTGCCTCGGATTGTGAATTTAAAACGGATTGACAGATGACGTTAACGGCCTCTTTACGCGCGTCCTCCAGACAGTTATAGCGGCTGTTTGCGGAGGATTTTTGAACCAGCATTATGTCAATACAACGGATTAAATTATGATGTGTACGGCCTCTTTACGCACGTCCTCCAGACTGTCACAGCGACTGTTTCTGGAGGATGCTTTCCCTCAGATTGTGAGCTCAAAACGGATTGACAGATGACGTTAAAGGCCTCTTTACGCACGTCCTCCAGACAGTTATAGCGACTGTTTCTGGAGGATGCTTTCCCTCATATTGTGACCTTAAAACGGATTGACAGATGACAATAACAGCCTCTTTACGCGCGTCCTCCAGACTGTCACAGCGACTGTTTCTGGAGGATGCTTTCCCTCAGATTGTGAGCTCAAAACGGATTGACAGATGATAATAACAGCCTCTTTACGCGCGTCCTCCAGACTGTCACAGCGACTGTTTCTGGAGGATGCTTTCCCTCAGATTGTGAGCTCAAAACGGATTGACAGATGACAATAACAGCCTCTTTACGCGCGTCCTCCAGACTGTCACAGCGACTGTTTCTGGAGGGTGCTTTCCCTCAGATTGTGATCTTAAAACGGATTGACAGATGACAATAACAGCCTCTTTACGCACGTCCTCCAGACAGTTACAGCGGCTGTTTGCGGAGGATTTTTGACCCAGCATTATGTCAATAAAACGGATTAAATTATGATGTGTACGGCCTCTTTACGCACGTCCTCCAGACAGTTACAGCGGCTGTTTGCGGAGGATTTTTGACCCAGCATTATGTCAATAAAACGGATTAAATTATGATGTGTACGGCCTCTTTACGCACGTCCTCCAGACAGTTACAGCGGCTGTTTGCGGAGGATTTTTGACCCAGCATTATGTCAATAAAACGGATTAAATTATGATGTGTACGGCCTCTTTACGCACGTCCTCCAGACAGTTATAGCGGCTGTTTGCGGAGGATTTTTGACTCAGCATTATGTCAATAAAACGGATTAAATTATGATGTGTACGGCCTCTTTACGCACGTCCTCCAGACAGTTATAGCGGCTGTTTGCGGAGGATTTTTGACCCAGCATTATGTCAATAAAACGGATTAAATTATGATGTGTACGGCCTCTTTACGCACGTCCTCCAGACAGTTATAGCGGCTGTTTGTGGAGGATTTTTGACCCAGCATTATGTCAATAAAACGGATTAAATTATGATGTGTACGGCCTCTTTACGCACGTCCTCCAGACAGTTACAGCGGCTGTTTGCGGAGGATTTTTGACCCAGCATTATGTCAATAAAACGGATTAAATTATGATGTGTACGGCCTCTTTACGCACGTCCTCCAGACAGTTATAGCGGCTGTTTGCGGAGGATTTTTGACCCAGCATTATGTCAATAAAACGGATTAAATTATGATGTGTACGGCCTCTTTACGCACGTCCTCCAGACAGTTATAGCGGCTGTTTGCGGAGGATTTTTGACCCAGCATTATGTCAATAAAACGGATTAAATTATGATGTGTACGGCCTCTTTACGCACGTCCTCCAGACAGTTACAGCGGCTGTTTGCGGAGGATTTTTGACCCAGCATTATGTCAATAAAACGGATTAAATTATGATGTGTACGGCCTCTTTACGCACGTCCTCCAGACAGTTATAGCGGCTGTTTGCGGAGGATTTTTGACCCAGCATTATGCCAATAAAACGGATTAAATTATGATGTGTACGGCCTCTTTACGCACGTCCGCCAGACAGTTATAGCGGCTGTTTGTGGAGGATTTTTGACCCAGCATTATGTCAATAA
>NW_027176560.1:15000-25000 GCF_023349555.1 Cebidichthys violaceus | reverse complement strand
CCAGCTTATATGTGTAAAAGTGTCCGTTTTTAGGGTCATAAGGCCGGATAAATCATTTACATTCAACCGCTTGGAGCTCACTTGCAGTCCAATGTCGCCATCCTGTGGACAAAGTGAGAGTTGCAGTTTGGAATTACACTTAGAAAAAAACCAGCAAACTGACCTCCAGGCCCTGTATTGTGGATGTGGAGGCCGCTTTGGAGGCTCCAGCTCGGCCTAGGGACATAGCCTGGCTCTGCCTAGCTCTCTGGTACTCGCTCAGAGGACCAGGACCACGTGAAATGCATTTCATCCAGCTTATATGTGTTAAAGTGTCCGTTTTTAGGGTCATAAGGCCGGATAAATCAGTTGCATTCAACCGCTTGGAGCTCACTTGCAGTCCAATGTCGCCATCCTGTGGACAAAGTGAGAGTTGCAGTTTGGAATTACACTTAGAAAAAAACCAGCAAACTGACCTCCAGGCCCTGTATTGTGGATGTGGAGGCCGCTTTGGAGGCTCTAGCTCGGCCTAGGGACATAGCCTGGCTCTGCCTAGCTCTCTGGTACTCGCTCAGAGGACCAGGACCACGTGAAATGTATTTCATCCAGCTTATATGTGTTAAAGTGTCCGTTTTTAAGGTCATAAGGCCGGATAAATCATTTACATTCAACCGCTTGGAGCTCACTTGCAGTCCAATGTCGCCATCCTGTGGACAAAGTGAGAGTTGCAGTTTGGAATTACACTTAGAAAAAAACCAGCAAACTGACCTCCAGGCCCTGTATTGTGGATGTGGAGGCCGCTTTGGAGGCTCTAGCTCGGCCTAGGGACATAGCCTGGCTCTGCCTAGCTCTCTGGTACTCGCTCAGAGGACCAGGACCACGTGAAATGTATTTCATCCAGCTTATATGTGTAAAAGTGTCCGTTTTTAGGGTCATAAGGCCGGATAAATCAGTTGCATTCAACCGCTTGGAGCTCACTTGCAGTCCAATGTCGCCATCCTGTGGACAAAGTGAGAGTTGCAGTTTGGAATTACACTTAGAAAAAAACCAGCAAACTGACCTCCAGGCCCTGTATTGTGGATGTGGAGGCCGCTTTGGAGGCTCTAGCTCGGCCTAGGGACATAGCCTGGCTCTGCCTAGCTCTCTGGTACTCGCTCAGAGGACCAGGACCACGTGAAATGTATTTCATCCAGCTTATATGTGTTAAAGTGTCCGTTTTTAAGGTCATAAGGCCGGATAAATCATTTACATTCAACCGCTTGGAGCTCACTTGCAGTCCAATGTCGCCATCCTGTGGACAAAGTGAGAGTTGCAGTTTGGAATTACACTTAGAAAAAAACCAGCAAACTGACCTCCAGGCCCTGTATTGTGGATGTGGAGGCCGCTTTGGAGGCTCTAGCTCGGCCTAGGGACATAGCCTGGCTCTGCCTAGCTCTCTGGTACTCGCTCAGAGGACCAGGACCACGTGAAATGTATTTCATCCAGCTTATATGTGTAAAAGTGTCCGTTTTTAGGGTCATAAGGCCGGATAAATCAGTTGCATTCAACCGCTTGGAGCTCACTTGCAGTCCAATGTCGCCATCCTGTGGACAAAGTGAGAGTTGCAGTTTGGAATTACACTTAGAAAAAAACCAGCAAACTGACCTCCAGGCCCTGTATTGTGGATGTGGAGGCCGCTTTGGAGGCTCTAGCTCGGCCTAGGGACATAGCCTGGCTCTGCCTAGCTCTCTGGTACTCGCTCAGAGGACCAGGACCACGTGAAATGTATTTCATCCAGCTTATATGTGTAAAAGTGTCCGTTTTTAGGGTCATAAGGCCGGATAAATCATTTACAGTCACCCGCTTGGAGCTCACTTGCAGTCCAATGTCGCCATCCTGTGGACAAAGTGAGAGTTGCAGTTTGGAATTACACTTAGAAAAAAACCAGCAAACTGACCTCCAGGCCCTGTATTGTGGTTGTGGAGGCCGCTTTGGAGGCTCTAGCTCGGCTAGTTGAAGGCTTTAGCGCTTCTCTCCCATCTACCAGGGGCACGAAACTAAATTACCAGGGGCATGAACGTCCTGAACGGTCGGAGTTTTGGTTTTAACCCAGGGGGGGTGCTTAAGTGTGGGGGCCCGGGACCGCCTGGAGACGGGGTTAGAAGGGTAGCTGCCGGAGGTGTCTCTGCGGGCTTTTGGTGAGGGGTGGCCGGGTGGGGGTGGGTCCGGTTGGGGGGGGGTGTTTTTGGAGGGCTATTTTTTATTTTTTCCCCGTTTTTGGTGGGAGCTTGAGTCAGAGGTGTTGGTGGGTGACTAGGGGGGTGCTGCGGAGGTCCTGTGGCCGGGAAAGGTGCCTTATTTCCGGGTGTGGATGAGTGGATGAGGCTGGTGCTGTGGGAGTGCTTTTCTCACACTTTCTCCCACTATTTCGGTCTGCTTTAAGCAGAGGTGATGCTGGGTGACCAGGGGGGTGCTGCGGAGGTCCTGTGGCCAGGAAAGGTGCCTGATTTCCGGGTGTGGATGAGTGGATGAGGCTGGTGCTGTGGGAGTGCTTTTCACACACTTTCTCCCACTATTTCGGTCTGCTTTAAGCAGAGGTGATGGAGGGTGACCAGGGGGATGCTGCGGAGGTCCTGTGGCCGGGATAGGTGCCTTATTTCCGGGTGTGGATGAGTGGATGAGGCTGGTGCTGTGGGAGTGCTTTTCTCACACTTTCTCCCACTATTTCGGTCTGCTTTAAGCAGAGGTGATGCTGGGTGACCAGGGGGGTGCTGCGGAGGTCCTGTGGCCGGGAAAGGTGCCTTATTTCCGGGTGTGGATGAGTGGATGAGGCTGGTGCTGTGGGAGTGCTTTTCACACACTTTCTCCCACTATTTCGGTCTGCTTTAAGCAGAGGTGATGCTGGGTGACCAGGGGGATGCTGCGGAGGTCCTGTGGCCGGGATAGGTGCCTGATTTCCGGGTGTGGATGAGTGGATGAGGCTGGTGCTGTGGGAGTGCTTTTCTCACACTTTCTCCCACTATTTCGGTCTGCTTTAAGCAGAGGTGATGCTGGGTGACCAGGGGGGTGCTGCGGAGGTCCTGTGGCCGGGAAAGGTGCCTGATTTCCGGGTGTGGATGAGTGGATGAGGCTGGTGCTGTGGGAGTGCTTTTCTCACACTTTCTCCCACTATTTCGGTCTGCTTTAAGCAGAGGTGATGCTGGGTGACCAGGGGGGTGCTGCGGAGGTCCTGTGGCCGGGAAAGGTGCCTGATTTCCGGGTGTGGATGAGTGGATGAGGCTGGTGCTGTGGGAGTGCTTTTCACACACTTTCTCCCACTATTTCGGTCTGCTTTAAGCAGAGGTGATGGAGGGTGACCAGGGGGATGCTGCGGAGGTCCTGTGGCCGGGATAGGTGCCTGATTTCCGGGTGTGGATGAGTGGATGAGGCTGGTGCTGTGTGAGTGCTTTTCACACACTTTCTCCCACTATTTCGGGTTGCTTTAAGCAGAGGTGATGCTGGGTGACCAGGGAGATGCTGCGGAGGTCCTGTGGCCGGGATAGGTGCCTTATTTCCGGGTGTGGATGAGATGAGAGTGGGGGTGCTTTCCACACCCGAATTTATCCTTTCTCCCCTTCTGTTTTTCGGACCCTTTTGTGTCAGTGTTGCTGGGTGCCAGGGGGATGCTGTGGAGGTGTTTTATCCGGAAAAAGTGCTTTTTTCCGGGCGTGAGCGAGATGTGTGTCTGGGTGCTCTTCAGCCCGGACTTTGCCTTTCTCACCCTTCTTTTTTCAGGCCCTTTTGTGGCAGTGTTGCTGGGTGCCAGGGGGATGCTCTGGAGGAGGCCCACCCGGAAAAAGTGCTGTTTTCCGGGTGTGGGTGAGATGAGAGTGGGGGTGCTTTCCACGCCCGAATTTACCCTTTCTCCTCTTCTGTTTTTCTAGCCCTTTTGTGTCAGTGTTGGGGGGAGCCCAGGGGATGCTCTGGAGGTGTTTTACCGGGGAAAAAGTGCTTTTTTCCGGGCGTGAGCGAGATGTGTGTCTGGGTGCTCTTCAGCCCGGACTTTGCCTTTCTCACCCTTCTTTTTTCAGGCCCTTTTGTGGCAGTGTTGCTGGGTGCCAGGGGGATGCTCTGGAGGAGGCCCACCCGGGAAAAGTGCTCTTTTTCCGGGTGTGGAGGAGATGAGAGTGGGGATGCTTTCCACGCCCGAATTTACCCTTTCCCACCCTCCGTTTTTCGGGTCCTTTTGTGGGAGTGTTGCTGGGTGCCAGGGGGTTGCTCTGGAGGAGGCCCACCCGGAAAAAGTGCTGTTTTCCGGGTGTGGGTGAGATGAGAGTGGGGGTGCTTTCCACGCCCGAATTTACCCTTTCTCACCATCCGTTTTTCGGGCCCTTTTGTGGGAGTGTTGGGGGGAGCCCAGGGGATGCTCTGGAGGTGAGTCACCCGGAAAAAGTGCTCGTTTTCCGGGTGTGGAAGGGATGAGAGTGGGGGTGCCTTCCACGCCCGAATTTACCCTTTCCCACCCTCCGTTTTTCGGGCCCTTTTGTGGGAGTGTTGCTGGGAGCCCAGGGGATGCTCTGGATGTGAGTCACCCGGAAAAAGTGCCATTTTCCGGGCGTGAGCGAGATGTGTGTCTGGGTGCTTTTCAGCCCAAACTTACCCTTTTTCACCCTCTTTTTTTCGGGTCCTTTTGTGGGAGTGTTGCTGGGTGCCAGGGGGTTGCTCTGGAGGAGGCCCACCCGGAAAAAGTGCTGTTTTCCGGGTGTGGGTGAGATGAGAGTGGGGGTGCTTTCCACGCCCGAATTTACCCTTTCTCACCATCCGTTTTTCGGGCCCTTTTGTGGGAGTGTTGGGGGGAGCCCAGGGGATGCTCTGGAGGTGAGTCACCCGGAAAAAGTGCTGTTTTCCGGGCGTGAGCGAGATGTGTGTCTGGGTGCTTTTCAGCCCGAACTTACCCTTTCCCACCCTCTTTTTTTCGGGTCATTTTGTGGGAGTGTTGGGGGGAGCCCAAGGGATGCTCTGGAAGAGGCCCACCCGGAAAAAGTGCTGTTTTCCGGGTGTGGGTGAGATGAGAGTGGGGGTGCTTTCCACGCCCGAATTTACCCTTTCTCACCATCCGTTTTTCGGGCCCTTTTGTGGGAGTGTTGGGGGGAGCCCAGGGGATGCTCTGGAGGTGAGTCACCCGGAAAAAGTGCTGTTTTCCGGGCGTGAGCGAGATGTGTGTCTGGGTGCTTTTCAGCCCGAACTTACCCTTTCCCACCCTCTTTTTTTCGGGTCATTTTGTGGGAGTGTTGGGGGGAGCCCAAGGGATGCTCTGGAAGAGGCCCACCCGGAAAAAGTGCTGTTTTCCGGGTGTGGGTGAGATGAGAGTGGGGGTGCTTTCCACGCCCGAATTTACCCTTTCTCACCATCCGTTTTTCGGGCCCTTTTGTGGGAGTGTTGGGGGGAGCCCAGGGGATGCTCTGGAGGTGAGTCACCCGGAAAAAGTGCTGTTTTCCGGGCGTGAGCGAGATGTGTGTCTGGGTGCTTTTCAGCCCGAACTTACCCTTTCCCACCCTCTTTTTTTCGGGTCATTTTGTGGGAGTGTTGGGGGGAGCCCAAGGGATGCTCTGGAAGAGGCCCACCCGGAAAAAGTGCTGTTTTCCGGGTGTGGGTGAGATGAGAGTGGGGGTGCTTTCCACGCCCGAATTTACCCTTTCTCACCATCCGTTTTTCGGGCCCTTTTGTGGGAGTGTTGGGGGGAGCCCAGGGGATGCTCTGGAGGTGAGTCACCCGGAAAAAGTGCTGTTTTCCGGGCGTGAGCGAGATGTGTGTCTGGGTGCTTTTCAGCCCGAACTTACCCTTTCCCACCCTCTTTTTTTCGGGTCATTTTGTGGGAGTGTTGGGGGGAGCCCAAGGGATGCTCTGGAAGAGGCCCACCCGGAAAAAGTGCTGTTTTCCGGGTGTGGGTGAGATGAGAGTGGGGGTGCTTTCCACGCCCGAATTTACCCTTTCTCACCATCCGTTTTTCGGGCCCTTTTGTGGGAGTGTTGGGGGGAGCCCAGGGGATGCTCTGGAGGTGAGTCACCCGGAAAAAGTGCTGTTTTCCGGGCGTGAGCGAGATGTGTGTCTGGGTGCTTTTCAGCCCGAACTTACCCTTTCCCACCCTCTTTTTTTCGGGTCATTTTGTGGGAGTGTTGGGGGGAGCCCAAGGGATGCTCTGGAAGAGGCCCACCCGGAAAAAGTGCTGTTTTCCGGGTGTGGGTGAGATGAGAGTGGGGGTGCTTTCCACGCCCGAATTTACCCTTTCTCACCATCCGTTTTTCGGGCCCTTTTGTGGGAGTGTTGGGGGGAGCCCAGGGGATGCTCTGGAGGTGAGTCACCCGGAAAAAGTGCTGTTTTCCGGGCGTGAGCGAGATGTGTGTCTGGGTGCTTTTCAGCCCGAACTTACCCTTTCCCACCCTCTTTTTTTCGGGTCATTTTGTGGGAGTGTTGGGGGGAGCCCAAGGGATGCTCTGGAAGAGGCCCACCCGGAAAAAGTGCTGTTTTCCGGGTGTGGGTGAGATGAGAGTGGGGGTGCTTTCCACGCCCGAATTTACCCTTTCTCACCATCCGTTTTTCGGGCCCTCTTGTGGCAGTGTTGGCAGGGGCCTAGGGGATGCGGTGGAGGTCAAAGATCCGGGAAATGTGCCCCCTTTCCCTGGTAAATGACGTCCAGGGCGCTGTCCGTGGTGCTGTCCATGGTGCTGATGTTGCTACGTGAGCTAATGCCCGGAAAAAGCGCCCTAAACTGGGATGATGAGAGAGAGAGAGAGAGAGAGAGAGAGAGAGAGAGAGAGAGAGAGAGAGAGAGAGAGAGAGAGAGAGAGGCATGGAGCAGCAGTCGGAGGCATCCCAGGGAGAGAGGCATGCTCTGGGGCACGAAAATCCCGGAAAAAGGAAGAAAAAGGGAAAAAAAACCCAGCCGCGTATGTGACGTGACTCTAGGCAACACGAAGCGCTGAAGGCTTCAGCGCTTCGTTGAGTCGCAAGAGTTCCAGGGGCGTAAAAGTCAGAAAAACGCCAAAGTGTCTCTAGGCAACACGAAGCGCTGAAGGCTTCAGCGCTTCGCTGACTCGCAAGAGTTCCAGGGGCGTAAAACCCAGCAAAACGCCAAAGTGTTTCTAGGCAACACGAAGCGCTGAAGGCTTCAGCGCTTCGCTGACTTGCAAGAATTCCAGGGGCGCGAACCTCCAAAAAACGACAGAGTGTCTCTAGGCAAAAACCAATAAGCGCTGAAGCCTTCAGCGCTTATTGGTTTTTGCCTATCCCGATGTGACCACTTTTGGTAGGGGGTAACCAAGCCACCTTGCGCACATTTTGTGAAACCGGTTTTTCAAAAATCTGTCTATCATGAAAAGACAGCGACAGCTTTACTACAAGAAGGCCGGAAAAGTGAAGGCACCACGGAGATAATTTCGGCCCGACTCCCGGTTACCAGGGCGGCAAAGACAGGCGACAACGCGGAAGTACTTTATCCGATTTAAAGCCATTATGCTCGGCCTATGTGATCCGATTTTTTGACGGACAACAGCGGTGTGTTGCGGACGTCTCTTCCCCGCGAATGGAGCGTTCTGGCTGGGCCTGGGAGATCCGAGTTTTGACGGACAACAGCGGAGTGTTGCGGGGAAGCGCTGCCTTAGAAAATGACTTTCAAACGGATTAACTGATTATGTTAACGGCCTCTTTACGCGCGTCCTCCAGGGCAGTTACAACGACTGTTTCTGGAGGAGGCTTTGCCTCGGATTGTGAATTTAAAACGGATTGACAGATGACGTTAACGGCCTCTTTACGCACGTCCTCCAGACAGTTATAGCGACTGTTTCTGGAGGAGGCTTTGCCTCGGATTGTGAATTTAAAACGGATTGACAGATGACGTTAACGGCCTCTTTACGCACGTCCTCCAGACAGTTATAGCGACTGTTTCTGGAGGAGGCTTTGCCTCGGATTGTGAATTTAAAACGGATTGACAGATGACGTTAACGGCCTCTTTACGCGCGTCCTCCAGACTGTCACAGCGGCTGTTTGTGGAGGATTTTTGACCCAGCATTATGTCAATAAAACGGATTAAATTATGATGTGTACGGCCTCTTTACGCACGTCCTCCAGACAGTTACAGCGACTGTTTCTGGAGAATGCTTTCCCTCAGATTGTGAATTTAAAACGGATTGACAGATGACGTTAACAGCCTCTTTACGCACGTCCTCCAGACAGTTATAGCGGCTGTTTGCGGAGGATTTTTGACCCAGCATTATGTCAATACAACGGATTAAATTATGATGTGTACGGCCTCTTTACGCACGTCCTCCAGACTGTCACAGCGACTGTTTCTGGAGAATGCTTTTCCTCAGATTGTGAATTTAAAACGGATTGACAGATGACGTTAACAGCCTCTTTACGCACGTCCTCCAGACAGTTATAGCGGCTGTTTGCGGAGGATTTTTGACCCAGCATTATGTCAATACAACGGATTAAATTATGATGTGTACGGCCTCTTTACGCACGTCCTCCAGACTGTCACAGCGACTGTTTCTGGAGGATGCTTTCCCTCAGATTGTGAGCTCAAAACGGATTGACAGATGACAATAACAGCCTCTTTACGCACGTCCTCCAGACAGTTATAGCGGCTGTTTGTGGAGGAGGCTTTGCCTCGGATTGTGAATTTAAAACGGATTGACAGATGACGTTAACGGCCTCTTTACGCTCGTCCTCCAGACAGTTATAGTGGCTGTTGCTGGAGGATGTTTCGCCTCACATTGTGAGCTTTAAACGGACTCTCTCGCCACATTAACGGCCTCTTTACGCACGTCCTCCAGACAGTTATAGCGACTGTTTCTGGAGGAGGCTTTGCCTCGGATTGTGAATTTAAAACGGATTGACAGATGACGTTAACGGCCTCTTTACGCACGTCCTCCAGACAGTTATAGTGGCTGTTGCTGGAGGATGTTTCGCCTCACATTGTGAGCTTTAAACGGACTCTCTCGCCACATTAACGGCCTCTTTACGCACGTCCTCCAGACAGTTATAGCGACTGTTTCTGGAGGAGGCTTTGCCTCGGATTGTGAATTTCAAACGGATTGACAGATGACGTTAACGGCCTCTTTACGCACGTCCTCCAGACAGTTATAGCGGCTGTTGCTGGAGGATGTTTCGCCTCACATTGTGAGCTTTAAACGGACTCTCTCGCCACATTAACGGCCTCTTTACGCACGTCCTCCAGACAGTTATAGCGACTGTTTCTGGAGGAGGCTTTGCCTCGGATTGTGAATTTCAAACGGATTGACAGATGACGTTAACGGCCTCTTTACGCACGTCCTCCAGACAGTTATAGCGGCTGTTGCTGGAGGATGTTTCGCCTCACATTGTGAGCTTTAAACGGACTCTCTCGCCACATTAACGGCCTCTTTACGCACGTCCTCCAGACAGTTATAGCGACTGTTTCTGGAGGAGGCTTTGCCTCGGATTGTGAATTTAAAACGGATTGACAGATGACGTTAACGGCCTCTTTACGCGCGTCCTCCAGACAGTTATAGCGGCTGTTTGCGGAGGATTTTTGAACCAGCATTATGTCAATACAACGGATTAAATTATGATGTGTACGGCCTCTTTACGCACGTCCTCCAGACTGTCACAGCGACTGTTTCTGGAGGATGCTTTCCCTCAGATTGTGAGCTCAAAACGGATTGACAGATGACGTTAAAGGCCTCTTTACGCACGTCCTCCAGACAGTTATAGCGACTGTTTCTGGAGGATGCTTTCCCTCATATTGTGACCTTAAAACGGATTGACAGATGACAATAACAGCCTCTTTACGCGCGTCCTCCAGACTGTCACAGCGACTGTTTCTGGAGGATGCTTTCCCTCAGATTGTGAGCTCAAAACGGATTGACAGATGATAATAACAGCCTCTTTACGCGCGTCCTCCAGACTGTCACAGCGACTGTTTCTGGAGGATGCTTTCCCTCAGATTGTGAGCTCAAAACGGATTGACAGATGACAATAACAGCCTCTTTACGCGCGTCCTCCAGACTGTCACAGCGACTGT